>NC_081411.1:399187765-399342765 GCF_030272615.1 Cryptomeria japonica | reverse complement strand
GTGTGTCAAAAAGTGGCAATGGACAAAAAACGTGTTTTAAATTTTGCCAAACACGCCAAAATCTGCTTTGACCTTTTGTTTGGGTCGACCAAAATTTGAATTTGGTTAGGTAATACCAAACGAAATTGGATATCTGTATATCTGATTTTTGATGTCACTATTGTGATGTCATGCTTTTTCAAATCGGATGTCCGTTTAAATCGAATATCCATTTTGGAAATAAAAACAAATATCCGTTTTGCTCAACATAAAAAGTATAGTTTAGTAAAATGGGCATAACTTTTGTGTTTCTTATTGAACTTTTGATCTTTTATAGGTGTTGGAAAGGTAATTCATGTTGGCATTGCACACTCCAATGAGAATTGAAGGTGATTGAAGGTGTTTTCATTGATGGAAACTTACCGGCAACCTTGTGGATATCGACAAGCACCGGCACCGGTAGGCACTTCACCGACAGTGACAACAATGTTCATCGGCATCCCAGACGATAGGAGTAAAGTTTTGTTTATTGTATTTAACTGTAATATCTTTTTGTAAAGCTGACAAGGCATATTGTAATAGACTCATATATGTATGAGGTCTTGTAAATCATTTTGATATAGATGTGGAATAAGGTAGCATGATGGTAGAAGTGATAAGCGAATATTAAGGCAGATTTTGTATAAGGATTTATGGTTATTGTATGAGCTTAAACCGATACTGAACCTGGCATAGAAGATGTTGTTTTGTAGTAGTACACTATATTGAATTTTCATAATCCATTTTGTAAGTCAGTGAGACTTCCTTTTGTAATTGAGCAGTGAGCTCTAGGCAGTTGGCCTTCCTGCATGTGCAGGCCCCTCTTGTAAGTAATATCCATTCATTGGCTAGTGGGTGAATATTGTGGGTCACAAATCCCATCGAGGTTTTTCCCACACCGATTTTTCTCGTTAAACATTTTGTGTTATGGTGTGCTTTCTATGTTGACATTACTGTTCTTATTCATTGCATTAATTCTTGTTTACCAGTACACTGTTTTGGAATGCAAAATACTTAATAAGGTTAAATATTTTGTTAATCGGTTAGATATTGATTCACACCCCCCCCCAAGTATCTTTGGGACTATCATCAATCCTAACAATGTGCTCCAAAATGTGTGCTCCCCCTAAGCAGATGATCTCCTCTGGTAATCATTTTTCTCTATCCTACTACTCCCCCTTTGACATCAATGAGAAAGGGGGAGATTGTTGGCATTGCACACTCTAATGAGAATCGAAGGTGATTGAAGGTGTTGACATTGATGGAAACTTACCAGAAACCTTGTGGATATCGATAGGCACTGGCACCAGCACTGGCAGGCACTTCACTGGTAGTGACAACAATGTTCACCGACATCCCAGCCGACAGGAATAAAGTTTTGTTTATTGCATTTAATTGTAATATCTTTTTGTAAAGCCGACAAGGCATATTGTAATATACTCATATATGTATGAGGTCTTATAAATCATTTTGATATAGATGTGGAATAAGGTAGCATGATGGTAGAAGTGATAAGCGAATATTAAGACAGATTTTGTATAAGGGTTTATGATTATTGTATGAGCTTAAACCAGTACTGAACCTGGCATAGCAGATGTTGTTTTGTAGCAATAAACTATATTTAATTTTCATAATCCATTTTGTAAGTCAGTGACACTTCCTTTTGTAACTGAGCAGTGAGCTCTAGGCAGTTGGCCTTTCTGCATGTGCAGGCCCCTCTTGTAAGTAATATCCATTCATTGGCCAGTGAGTGAATATTGTGGGTCACAAATCCCACCAAGTTTTTTCCCACAACGGGTTTCCTCATTAAACATCTTGTGTTATGGTGTTCTTTCTATGTTGTCATTACTGTTCTTTTTCACTGCATTAATTCATGTTTACCGGTACACTGTTTTGGAATGCAAAATACTTAATAAGGTTAAATATTCTATTAACCGGTTAGATACTGATTCACCCCCCCTCTCAGTATCTTTGGGACTATCATCAATCCTAACAATTCAGAGACCCATCAAATGGATAAGGTAATTTTATCATATTATAGACCAAAAATTTAATTATAATCATTTGAAGTTAATCCTTTATTTTTAAAACTTTAAATACTCACAAATTTTGCATACAAAGTCTCATTTTCTTCCTATCACCTCCTTTATCTATCACTTGTATATCTATACTTACATAAATATATTTTATCTATCTCTTTCTTCTCTACTTATATGTCACTTTTTTTCTCATCCCATCTAGATAAATGAATTCCCAAGTTACATGCATCTCTGCATATATCTCCATCTTTCTATTCCTATCTCTCCCTCTCCCACTCCATCATTGTCACTCCTTATTTCTATATCTCTCTAATAATATCTCTTCTCTCTATTTATCTCCCTCCTCTACCTTGTCCTACCTATACCTATCTATTACTTGTCTCTATCACCTCCTTTCTCTCCCTATCTTGTCCCCTCTATCTCTATATCCCTATAGATCTATCTTCATGTATATTTATATCTCGTTATCCCTAAATCTTACTTATTCACTCCATCTCTCCCTCCATTTGTCTTAATCTCTCTATCACTTTATATCCATATCTATCTCTATCTCTTTCCCTATCAATCTCTCTTTCTATATGTTCCTCTATCTGTATATATATATTCCTCTATACATGATTAATCTACCTCTCCTTCTCTTCCTCTATCTCCCTCTCTAAGTATATTTCCCTTTCTCTACTTTTATCTCTTTATTTACTCCCTCTTTATATATTTATGGCTCTCTCCCCCCATCCTTCTCTATAGTGCCTTTATATATCTCTATATCTCCCTCTTTCTCTCTCCCTCTCTCTACCTATCCCTATCTATAATCTCTATCTCTCTTTTTCACTCTCTTTCACTATATACATCTCTTTATCTATCGATATTCCTCTTCCTTTATATCTCTCTATCTCTTCCTTTTTGTATCTCACTCTCTTTACCCCTCTCTATCCATTTTTCTCTATCTCTATATATATTTATCTTTGTCTTTACCTCTCTATTTCTCTATATCTATTAATCTCCCTCCCCCTTTATCTTCATTTTTATCTATATCTTCCTCTCTCATTTTCAATCTCTAGATATGTCTACCTCTTTATATCCATCCCCATCCTTCAATTTTTCTCCCTCTCACTTCATACTCCTTAATATTTATATCTCTATTTATGTCCTTGTCCTTCTTCTTTTCTCCCTCTCTTTACCTCTTCATCTCTCTTCACCCTTATATCTCTCCTTATTTGAAATAGTACATATGGTCTTCTAAGGGGTTATATGGTGTCCTAAGGGGTCATAGAAAACCATATGACCTCTTAGGACACAATATGACCCCTAACGACACCATATGCTATCCTAAGGGGTCGTATGGTGTCCTAAGGGGTCATAGAACACCATATGACCCCTTAAAACACAATAAGACCCCTAACAACACCATATGGTGTCATAAGGTTTCATAAGACACCATATGACCCCTTAGGACACCATACAACCCCTAATGACACAATGTGGAGTCCTAAGGAATCCTAAGGGGTCATAGGACACCATATGACCCATAACACCATATAGTGTCCCAAGGAGTCATATGGTGTCCTAAGGGGTCATAAGACACCATATGACCTGTTAGGACACAATATGACCCCTGCCGACACTTAAGGGGTCATAAAAAACCATATGACCCCTTAGGACACCATACGACCCCTAATGACACCATATGGTGTCCTAAGGGGTCATAGAACACCATATGATACCTTAGGAAACCATAAGACCCATAACGACACCATATGGTGTCCTAAGTGATCATATGGTTTTATAAGGGGTCATGGGACACCATATGACCCCTTAGGAAACAATATGACCTCTAACAACACCTAAGGGGTCATATGGTGTCGTAAGGGGTCATACATGATGTCCTATGACCCCTTAGGATACAATATGACCCCTTAGCACACCATATGACCCCTAATGACACCATATGACCCGTTATGACACAATATGACCCCTAACAACACCTAAGGGATCATATGGTGTCCTAAGGGGTCATAGGAAACTATATGACCCATAGGACACCATATGGCCCCTAATAACATCATATGGTGTTATAAGGGGTCATATGGTGTCGCAAGGGGTCATACATGATGTCCTATGACCACTTAGGACACAATATGACCCCTTAGCACACTATATGACCCCTAACAACACCATATGACCCGTTAGGACACAATATGATCCCTAACGACACCTAAGGGGTCATATGGTGTCCTAAGGGGTCATAGAAAACTATATGAACCATAGGACACCATATGGCCCCTAACAACATCATATGGTGTTCTAAGGGGTCATATGGTGTCCTAAGGGGTCATAGGACACCATATTACCCCTTAGCACATCATATGACCCCTAAGGACACCATATCATGTCCTGAGGGATCATACAACACCATATGACCCCTTACGACACCATATGACCCATAACAACACCATATGGTGTCTTAAGTGGTCATATGGTGTCCTAAGGAGCAATAGGACACCATATGACCCCTTAGGACACCATATGACCCATAATGACACCATATGGTGTCCTAAGCAGTCAGAGAACACCATATGATCCCCTAGGACACCACATGACCCCTCAGGACATAATATGACCTCTAACGACATAATATGTTGTCCTAAGGGGTCACATGGTGTCCTAAGGGGTCATATAATATTATATGACCCCTTAAGACACAATAAGACACCTAAAAACACCATATGGTGTCCTACTAGTTCATAAGACACCATATGACCCCTTAGGACATCGTACGACCTCTAACGACACATATGGTGTCCTAAGGGGTCATAGGACACTATATGACCCCTTAGAACACCATACGACCCCTAACGGTGCCATATGGTGTCCTAAGGGATCATATCTTGTCCTAAGGGTTCATAGGACACCATATGACTTATTACGACACAATATGACCCCTAAAAACACCTAAGGAGTCTTACGATGTCATTAGGGGTCATATGGTATCCTAAGGGGTTATATGATATCATATGACCCCTTAGGACACTATACAACCCTTAAAAACACCATATGGTGTCCTAAGGGGTCATATAACACCATATTACCCCGTAGGACACAATTAGACCCATAACGACATGATATGGTGTCCTAAGGGGTCATATGGTGTCCTAAAGGGTCACGGGACACCATATGACCCCTTAGGACACAATATGACCCCAAACGATACCTAAGGGGTCATATGGTATCCTTAGGGGTCATATGATGTCCTATGACCCTTTAGGACACAATATGACCCCTTCGAACACCATACAACCCCTAACGACACCATATGGTGTCCTAAGGGGTCATAGGACACCATATGACCCCTAATGACACTGTATGTTGTCCTAAGAGGTCATATGGTGTCCTAAGAGATCATATGGTGTCTTAAGGGGTCATAGGACACCATATGACCCCTTAGCACACCATATGACCCCTAATGACACCATATGACCCCTTAGGACACCTTACAACACATAAAGACACCATATGATGTCCTAAGGGGTCATAGGAGATGATATGACCCCTTAGGAAACCATACAACCCTTAAAAACATCATATGGTGTCCTAAGGGGTCATAGAACACCATATGACCCTTTAAAACACCATACGACTGATAAAAACACCATATGGTGTCCTAAGGGGTCATAAGACACCATATGACCCCTTAGGACATAATATGACCTCAAACAACGTCATATAGTATCTTAAGGGGTCATAGGACACCATATGACCCCTAACGATAACTAAGGGGTCATAGGGCACCATATGACTCCTTAGCACACCATATGACCCCTAACGACACTATATGGTGTCCTAAGGGGTCATATGGTGTCTTAAGGGGTCATTGAACACCATATGATCCCTTAGGACACCATACGACTCATAAAAACATCAAATGGTGTCCTAAAGGGTCTCATGGTGTTGTAAGGGGTCATAAGGTGCCATATGACCCCTTAGGAGACCATACGACCCATAACAACATCATATGGTGTCTTAAGGAGTCATAGAACACCATAGGACCCCTTAGGACACCATACGACCCATAACGACACCATAAGGTGTACAAGGGATCATAAGACACCATATGACCCCTTAGGACACAATATGATCCCTAACAACATCATATAGTGTCCTAAGGGGTCATAGGACATCATATGACCCCTTAGGACACAATATAACCCCAAACGATGTCATATAATGTCCTAAGGGGTCATAGAACACCATAAAACCCATAACAACACCATATGATGTCCTAAGGGGTCATATGGTCTCCTAAAGTGTCACAAGACACAAAATGACCCCTTAGGACACAGTATGACCCCTAACAACACCTAATGGGTCATATGGTGTCTAAGGGGTCATGTGATGTCCTATGACCCCTTAGGACACAATATAACCCCTTAGCACATCATACAACCCCTAATGACACCATATGGTGTACTAAGGGGTTATAAGACACCATATGAGCCATTAGGACACAATATGACCCCTAACAACATCTAAGGGGTCATATGGTGTCCTAAGGGGTCATAGGACACCATATGACCCCTTATCACACCATATGTCCCTTAAGGACACCATATGGTGTCCTAAAGGGTCATAGAACACCATATGACCCCTTAGGACACCATACAACCCATAATGACATCATATGGTGTCCTAAGGGGCAATAGGACACCATATGATCTCTTAGGACACCACACGACCTATAATGACACCATATGGTGTCCCAAGGGCTCAGATGGTGTCCTAAGGGGTCATAGAACACCATATGACCCCTTAGGACACCATACTACCCATAAAGACACCATATGGTGTCCTAAGGGGTCATGGGACACCATATGACCCCTTAGGACACAATTTGACCCCTAACGACATCATATGGTGTCCTAAGGGGTCATAGAATACCATATGACCCCTTAAGGGGTCATAAGACCCCTTAAGACACTATATGGTGTCCTAAGGGGTCATAAGACCCCTTAAGACACTATATGGTGTCCTAAGGGTCATAAGACACCATATGACCCCTTAGGACACTATACGACCCCTAACGATACAATATGGTGTCTTAAGGGGTCATAAGGGGTCATAGGACACCATATGACCCCTTAGGACACCATGCGGCCCCTAACGATACCATATTGTGTTATAAGGGGTCATAGGACATCATATGACCCGTTAGGATGATGACCTTTAATGACACCTAAGGGGCCATATGGTGTCGTTAGGGGTCATATGGTGTCCTAAGGGGTCATAAGACACCATATGACCCCATAGGACACTATACGACCCCTAACGACACAATATGGTATCTTAAGGGGTCATAGGACACCATATGACCCCTTAGGACACCATGCGGCCCCTAATGATACCATATTGTGTTATAAGGGGTCATAGGACATCATATGACCCATTAGGATGACAACCCCTAATGAAACCTAAGGGGCCATATGGTGTCCTAAGAGGTCATAAGACACCATATGACCCCTTAGGACACCATACAATCCCTAATGACACCATATGGTGTTCTAAGGGGTCATATGGTGTCCTAAGAGGTCATAGAACACCATATGACCCCTTAGGACACCATAAGACCCATAACAACACCATATGGTGTTCTAAGGGGTCATATGGTGTCCTAAAGGCTCATGAGACACCATATGACCTTATAAGACACAATATGACCCCTAACAACACCTGAGGGGTCATATGGTGTCCTAAGGGGTCATATGATGCCCTATGAGCCTTTAGGACACAAAATGATCCCTTAGCACACCATATAATGCCTAATGATGCTATATGGTGTCCTAAGGGGTTATAGGACACCATATGACCTATTAGGATACAAGATGACCCCTAACAACACCTAAGGGGTCATATGGTGTCCTTGGGAGTCATATGGTGTCCTAAGGGGTCATAGGACACCATATGAACCCTTAGGACACAATATAACCTTTAACGATGCCTAATGGGTCATAAGGTATCCTAAGTGGTCATATGATGGCCTATGACCCCTTAAGACACAATATGACCCCTTAACACCCCATATGGTGCCTAACAACACTATATGGTGTTCTAAGGGGTGATAGGACACCATATGACCTATTAGGACACAAAATGACCCCAAATGAAACCTAAGGGATCATATATTGTCCTAACGGGTCATATGGTGTCTTGAGGGGTCATGGGACACTATATGACCCCTTAGGACACAATATGACCCCTAACAATACGTAAGGGGTCATATGGTGTCCTAAGTGGTCATATGGTGTCCTAAGTGGTCATATGATGTCCTATGACCCTTTAGGACACAATATGACCCCTTAGCACACCATATGAACCCTAACGACACCATATGGTGTCCTAAGGGGTCATAGGACACCATACAACCCATAACAACACCATATGGTGTTTTAAGGGTTCATATGGTTTCCTAAGGGGTCATAGGACACCATATGACCCTTTAAGACACAATATGACCGCTTAGCACACCATACGACCCCTAACGATATCATATGGTATCCTAAGGGCTTATAGGACACCATATGACTTGTTAAGACACAATATGGCCCCTAACAACACCTAAGGGGTCATATGGTAAAGTTAGAGGTGAGGATAGGTGTGTGAGAGAGATGGTATTTGGGGAAGAGAGAATTAGAGAGAGGGGTAATTAGGGGTTGGGAGGAGAGAGGGGATGAGAAAGTATCAACAAAGGGAGAGAGGGAGAGATGAGGAGAGAGGTTCAAAGAGATAGGTCTAGAGAGAAGGTAATTAGGGGAAAGGGAGGGGGGAGAGAGAGGGAGGGAGTATCAACAAAGGAAGAGGGGGGAGAGATGGGGAGAGAGCCCCCTAATTACCCTCTCTCTCCATCTCTTTGTTAATACTTCCCTCTCCCCCTCTGCTCCCCCTAATTATCCTCTCTCCACATCTCTCCCTCTCTCCTTTTGTTGATACTTACTATTCTTCTTCTCTTTTTTATCCACTAATTACACCCAACTCTCTCTGATATTATTTCTTTCCCTCAATTAGCCTCTCTCACCTCTCTCCTCCTATGGGTTTATAGATATTTCCCTCTCCCCCTCTCCCCACCCCCTAATTGTTGGTAATAGTGACTATGTTTTGTCATTAATGTCAACACTATATCCCGGTTGGATATGGTTCTTTCCTAGTTGGTTCCTGGTCCCGGTTGGACTTGGTTTTGGTTGATTCTGATCCGGTATGATCAGATCCTTCGATTCAGTTTTGGATGGTTATTCAGGTTGGTTATATGCTTGTCACATTCAGTTGATTCATGATTTGGTGCTCTAGAAGCTATTGTTTACTTTCTCGATTGATATTCTTGGTACTGGTTAGCTTTACCGATTGGTGATATTTGATGATTTCATTAAGTGATTTTGGTTTGGCTTACTATATTGGTTCCTAGTGTGTTGAAGGTGCTTCTTGATTGTGTCCTAATTGTTTGGTGGCTTCACATTAGCTAGCGTGATGATTTGGTGGTCCTATTTGGATCTGGTTGATTTTTCTATGTTATTTCACTGAGGGTTTCTACCGGTTGGTGAAATGTGTTGGAGATTGGTCTTAACATGATTTCCGGCAGATATAATTGTTTTGGAATTTTAATTAGGTCCATGCTATGTAATGTAAATCATAATATTGGTCTGGTGAAATCATGTGATGTAATTTTTGTAATTATAGGTTTATGGGTTTAGGGTTTAGCCGACCTTATTATCAAGGTTGATGATCTGTATTTATAGGTGACTTATTTATGTAATTTGATATGGTATGGTTATGTCTACATTATTAGAGAGAGGTTTATGTGTGAACAAGGTTAGATCATTCAATGAAGGGTTGTGAAGTATTTGGTATTACAGAGAAGACTTCAATGCTTAACCGAAACTATATCAAGCATTAGGAGATGCTACTTTCACAGTTCATTTTCTTCAAATTGTAGTCCGATGTTTATGTAAGTCAGTGTCACTTCTTTTTGTGATGATAAGTGATCTCTAGGTGCTTGGCCTGATTGCAAGTGCAATCCCCATTGCAATTATTTCACACACTACTACAGAAGTATTATCTGACTGTGGGTAGGGTTTCCCATCGTTGTTTTTCCCTTTATCGGGCTTTCCACGTAAAAAATATTGGTGTTGTGTGATTTTTGATTTCATGTTTTACCTTTCACTGTGTTGTTCTTATCTTGCTCCGGTAAAAGGTTTACAATTTTCTTTAACTGTTGAACTTGTGGAAAACTGATTCAACCCCCCCTCTCAGATTTCCTTCAGTATCAGAACATTCTAACATTAATTACTCTCTATCTCTCTCTTAACCTATATCCTCATCTCTCTTCTCTCTTTGTTGATACTTTTCTCTCTCCCCCTCTCCTCCTACCCCCTAATAATCTCAAACTCTCCCTCTCATTCTCTCTTTACATCAATCACCCCCCTCTCTCTCTCTTCGCCTACCACCTAATTACCTCTATCTCTCTCACACACACTCTCTCTTACCCTCAATTACTCTCTCCTTCTTACCTATCTCCCCCTCTCCTTTGGTTGATACTTCTCTACACCTTTCCTTGTCCCCTCTCAATTGTGTTGCTAAAGATGAGAAGGAAATGCAAGGAGACTAGTCTAGATCTTAGGGAAGAGAGAGTGACATAAAGGAGGAAGTTATGAAGAGGTAGAAATATAAGTGTAGATCTTGAGAGAACGAATAAGGTATCCAATGATAGTTAGAGATATAGGTCTAGAGAGAGATGTAAAAATATGGACAAAAGAGAGGGAGGAAGAAACAAACAGGTGGAGTGATAGGTTTAGGAGAGAGAGGTGGACAAAGGAACAAACAGAGATAACATGGTTTATAAAAATTTATTGAACTCAATAAATTCTTAAATTTTACATTATTAATTACTTATTTAGATTATTTTGAGATGATTGTTACAAAAAAATCATGCAATAGGGAAATTATATGAAAAAGTCATGAACTTTTTATGTTTTAAAAATGAAGGATGAATTTAAATTAATTATAATTATTTTTTAAAATAAAATAATTAAAATATACTTATTCCATATCATAGAGCTCTAAATTACCTTTCTAACGTCTATAAAAAATCAAAATTTTGATATAAAATGCAGAAGTTATGCCCAATTTACTAAAATATGTTTTTTATTTTTTTCAAAATGGATATCCGATTTAAATGGATATCTGATTTTAAAACATATTTTTTTCCCTCCATTTTTTCATTTAGGAATGCTTTGGGATTTTTCTTGGAAATGACAATCCTGGAAAGTCAACTGAAAAAACGTGTTTTTCAGTATTGCTTGATTTTCCAGACTTCGGATTGGTGGTCGACGACTTTTTTTTAGCCAAAATTGATAAAACAAAAAGGGATTTTTAAGGAAATTCTTAGCTTTCCAAAAATATAAGGTTTGCCTTATTTTGACTTTAATAAATAATTATTATTTATTTTCTAATTGAATTCTGACAAAAGTCCTGATTGATAGGTTGATTGAAAAACACCCATAACTTTTAAATGGTATAACATTTTTTGAATCCGAAAAATGTGTCACATTCTATGCTCCATCTACTATAGGGAAAAAAAAAATGAATTTCATAAAGTTTTGACCAAGTTAAGGTGTTCAGACGTAGGAGTTTTTGAATTTCTAAAAAGTTGTAGTAAAAAATTCATAATTAATTATTTACTTGTTAAAAAATTACAAAAAAATATATGTCACATCCGGACATGGTTCTACTACTTATATTATAAATCTTATAAAAAAATATTATGATTTGATTGTGATTAGGGTGGTTAGACATACACCTACTTCTTATCTTTTTCCTTAAATTTTAGTACCACTGCATTGAAATTTCAAATTTTCATCAAATAGTTTTGTTTTTTTTTTCCAAAAAATAACTAGTAGCTTAGAAACTAAATTCAATTTTCTACAGATTTTCTTCTTACATATTTTAAAAATAATTTTGATAACTTATTCAAATTTTCATGTCAAGTTGCATAACTTTGATTTTCTGAAATTTCATTGCCACTTAAGGGTCTGTTTTGGCACACCATGATCTTGCACATAGAATACTATATTTTAGTAAGATAATTAATTATAAATTAGATTATTTTAATAAGTTTCACTTATTATTTACAATTTCAAAAAAAGATACAAATAATAAAAATAAATTTCAATCACATATATCAAAATTTAAATATTATAGATAAAATCAATAATTTAAAATTAGTTAATAATAATTAATTAAATTATATATATAATTTATTGAGAAATTATTATTTGCACATATAATTAAAAATTAAATAATAATATTATTAAACTTTTCATATAATATATTTTAAAATTCAATTATGTATATATTATAATATAATAATTAATAAAATAAAAGATTTAATATGCTTCTTTTTATAAAAGTGACCAAACTCACCGAAAGGTTTTATAATTTAAAAGATTATTTACAGAGAAGAGCCATCTTGATCAGAACTGCAAAACAAGATGATATAAATGTGTATGAAACATGGCCAAAACATTTTAAAACCCAAAGTGACTGAAAGCTAGACCACCCACCAACCCCTATGTTGACATAACCAACAAGATACACATTTACAACAAGGATAGGCCACCAAAATACAACCATAACCCAAGAGGGAGGTTGAGATGCAAACAAAAATGAAGCTAGATGAGCTCAATCACAGTCCAAATCTAGATTCTGGATAAGAGGAGAAAACTGGACTATCATCTATTTGATGCAAAGAGTTGAATCAATCATTTGAGCCAATATAATTAATTCCATCTCCAAAGAGGAAATCTTATCTCCCAAAAACAAAGTGGGAGGAATATGTTGAATGCCATCATCAACAATAGAAAGAGATTCCAAACCATGAACAACAATAGGGGCAAAAGCTTGCAATGGAGGGATAACCAAAGGATCAACATCATCGCATTCAAAAAATAACACAACAAAGTATGAAGACCTAGGAAAAATCAAGGGTTGAAGACACCAAAGGAGGAGCAATATCATTAAGCAAAGAACCAAAATCCTTAACAACATCTCACAGTGAACCATCTAGCACACCAAACCTAACAACAAGAAGCTCATGTAGATGGATATTAGCCATAAATTGAGAAAATTCCACAAAACCACTAAAGGGAAGGAACCCATCCTCCAACTTATGTGATTGCAACAAAAAATCAGGAACATCCCCATCATATATTGAAGGGTTAATATATTTAGCGGAAATAAATTGAACCAAAGAAGTGTCAAGTAAACGGTCCATGATTATAGTAAGAATATAGGAAACAACTTTTGTAAGAAAAGTGGAAGGGTTACATTCAAGCCAAGTAATACCAATTAATGAGCGAATTGCATCTACAACATGAGAAAATTTCATGGAAAAATCTAACAAAATCCTTTCGAAAGAATACTTAACCTCAACCCTTACTTCCCAGTGGCGTTGGGGAAGGGAAACTCAGGCATTTTGTTTGTCACCCCTCAAGGTGATGCTATTCCAAAGTCATACAGAATAACTTTCCCATGTACCAATAACATTGCAGAGTACGAAGCATTGGTTACGGGACTCCGAGTGGCAGTTCACTGGAACATCAAGCATTTGCAAGTCTATGGAGATTCTCAATTAGTCATCTGACAAGTCAATGATGACTATGAGACAAAGGATGAAAAGCTTATTCCTTATAAGCACATGGTAGACTTCTTCAAGACAAAATTCACAGCTATCTATTTTAGTCAAGTGCCAAGAATACAAAATAAGTCGGCAGATGCGATGGCTACAATTGCTTCCATGATAAATATGCCTCAGAATATGGACAAGTGTGAATTCCTGGTCGAACAATTGCTAGTCCCCTCTTTTGACATTTCGACAGCTGACGTGATGTGCTTTCTTGTTGGTCCCAATTCCCCGTGGTACAATGACATATATCAATATTTGAAATCCCAAACCTTACCACCTAACCTTTCCGCTAACCAACGCCGAGCCTTTATTCGACAAATAGCCAAATATGTCATCATCGCCGACACCCTTTACCGCCGTTCTTTTGACCATACCCTCCTCAGGTGTTTGGATTCTGACGAAGCACAAACGGCTTTACACGAGGTTCACGATGGTATATGTGGGGGCCATTTCAATGGTCTTAGCTTAGCCAAAAAGTTGATTCATGCTGGGTATTATTGGCCCACTTTGGAAAAGGATGTTCATGAGTTTGTTAAAAAGTGCTACAAGTGCCAGATCCATGGAAATTATATTCATGCACCAGCTCAAGAGCTTCATTCTGTTATATCTCCATGGCCCTTTTCTCAGTGGGGATTGGATCTTATCGGCAAGATTTAGCCAACATCTGCAAATGGACACAAGTTCATTATTACAGCTACAGAATATTTTACAAAATGGATTGAAGCCATCCCCATGACCTATATCACTGGTGTCCAAATTTCAAAATTCTTGCTAAATTATATCATATGCAGATATGGGGTTCCCCTTGCCATAGTCACAGATAATGGTCGACCCTTCAAGAATAAAGATGTTAAAGAGCTTTGTGAAAAATTTCATATTCAACACCGTTTTTCTAGCCCATACTATCCACAGGGTAACGGTCAAGCTGAAGCATCAAATAAAACCATTATAAAGATCCTGAAGAAAGTTGTCAATGACGCTGGTCGAGATTAGCACGTACAGTTAAATCCAGCACTGTGGGCCTATCGCACTTCTATCCGCACACCTACTGGCGCAACACCTTATTCCTTGGTGTATGGTGCGGAAGCCATTTTACCTTTGGAAGTCGAGATTCCTTCCTTGAGAGTTTCCTTGCAACACCTGGTTGATGATGAGACACATAGAGTCTCTCGACTGCATCAGCTTGAGATGTTAGATGAAAAACGTCAGACAGCTCTGACACATTTGCAAGCATACCAAAACCGTCTCCGTCACTCTTATAATAAGAAGGTCAAAGGGCGACACTTCGAAGTGGGAGACCTGGTTTTAAAGGAAAATCCCAAGAATGCACAGTCTACTGACATCATCAAGGGCAAGTTTGAACCTAATTGGGTTGGGCCTTTCATAGTAACTGCAGCCTATGGATCGGGGGCATATCAGCTTGCGACTCCCGAAGGTGAACCTCTGTCTGATCCTATTAATAGCATGCATCTTCGCAAGTACTGGGCATAGTTTGCTGTCAGATTTTTCTTCAAATATGATCCTGAAAAAAATACAAAAAAATGAAAAAAGCAAAAAAATACAAAAAAATGAAAAAAGCAAAAAAATACAAAAAAATGAAAAAAGAAAAAATACAAAAAAATGAAAAAAGCAAAAAAGCAAAAAGAGAAAAGAAAAAAATGAATGATTCGCCCTCTGGTGAAAACCTGGCAAACAGGCGCTTTGGGAAAGTACCATGGTGAAAACCTGGCAATCAGGCGCCATGAGTAATGAGCTTATTGCTCCGTCATCTATCATGACTTCTAGCCATGCTTTTTCTCGGCCAGTTATCATACCTATTTTTGTCTTAACCCAATGTTTTAGTCCAGGCCTATTATTGGTCAACATCACTGTCTTGTTTACTCCCGTGTCTTGTACATTTGTTTTGGTCCTGGTTTATGTGTCTTTCAAGTGCGCATTGGGTGCTTTTCCCTCGTCATGATCAATCACTGGAAGCGTTTAAATTGCATAATGTCCTGAAAAAATTCCAAAAAATTGAAAAATGCCCTGAAATAAATCCAAAAAAAATTGAATAATGTCCTGAAATAAACCAAAAAATATTGAAAAATGTCCTGAAATAATCCAAAAAAAAATTGAATAATGTCCTGAAATAAACCAAAAAAAAAATTGAAAAATGTCCTGAAATAAATCCATAAAAAATTGAAAAATGTCCTAAAAAAATTCCTAAAAATTGAAAAATGTCCTGAAAAAATTCCTAAAAATTGAATAATGTCCTGAAATAAACCAAAAAATATTGAATAATGTCCTGAAATAATCCAAAAAATCGAAAAATGTCCTGAAAAAAAAAAAGTCAAAAAAATCAAATAAAGTCCTGAAAAAAAAAAAGAATGAACACAAAAAAATTGTAAAACTCCAAAAACCAAAAACATGCATTTTTGCAATAAATTATTCCCTTTGTGCATCGACAGCTCACTGAGTATACATCCAACGACTCGCAATCAAACACTGTGCTTCAATGAAATCACGCATTCCCAGATGAACTTTTTCAACTCAAACCAAGCATTCAAACTGATCCAAATTGTCTTATCAATCGAATATCCGCCTTAAAAATCATTTGTCCTTGTCGCATTATCATGGGTCTTATACAGGGTGTGGTATACTCGAAACCAGACTGTGTCCTGTCTTAGACGGGGTACCGCATTTTTCCTGAAACCAGACAGCATGATCGTCCTATCAGCACGTTCAACTTTTGACAATAAAGATCAAGATGTTTGTTTGATTTGCTTGAATTTGTGAGTCTTATCTTCTTATTGATTTATCTTTGGCTTCGATCATGTTCCTATGTTGCTCGATGAGGTCACTGCGTGATTTAGAGTGACCGGGATGGCTCATGGTCTCTTTCTTTGATTGTGATTGTCGTTTGTCTATGTTGTGTCTTTCACAAATCGGGTTGCATTTTTAGCTCTGGCCTTCAATGCCATGATGCTACGCATCCATTTTGCTACATAAAAAAATAAAGGTTCTCACCTACAAAGTGCATTACTGAAAGCAAGTTTTTCGTCATCTCTAACTTTCCCTCTGTCTCATTTCTTCTTACTAACATTTCTTCCGTCAGTCCGGATAGTCAGTTCGGTCTAGTGCTCCGATATCCACGCACATATGCTGCATCCTGCATTTATTTGGTTAGTACATTTGCATTCCATCACATATTACATCAAGCATTTTATCCATTTCATTTCATAAATACATCATACAAAAAATACATAAAAATGCATCCATACATGGTACATCAACAGTGCATAAGTCATCCATACATGCAAAAAAACATAAGTCATAACATATTGCATCCATCATATCGATGCATATCATATCACATATCATAATAATGTCGGAGTACAAAATCGGACTGTCTGTCCTAAGTATGGCCCGCAGGCTGACTACAAAATGTCAAACTACATAATGTCCACTGTTTGTCATAAGGAGTACGTGCCTCTATCACTGGGTGCTCCCTCTGTCCTCCTCGTCCCCGCAATGTCCTGCAAGCAAGTCAAATTCATGAAATTGAACACATGGGTTTTCGAGATACATACTGCTGCTCCTGCGTCCTCCGGTCGTCTGAATGTGCGTACACGTTCTCCAAGGTGATCCTCCGTTGGAATGTTCGCCATCTGTCTGCAAGTGTCCTTGTCCAGAGCAACAAATTCTCCTTTTTGGCTAGTCAAAATGAGCAATTTTCACCCTCTTGGTCTCATTTATAGCTCTTTGTCATTGCATAGATGGACGTGTGTCTTCTCCATCTTATGTTGGTCGTGGTCTTGTGCACCTTACATTGCTTGTCCTTCATGCATCTGATATCCGATTGTCAGTCCGTTCGATCCTATCATCTTTATCGATCAATTGGCCTCTTTTCTACACGTTTCCGACCAATTCCTCGAGGGGGCATGCATATGTCATTATTATTGTCTGGGGCATTTAGTTATTGTTCTTTGAAACAACGCTCAGAATCGCATTGTCTCAAAGAGGAGCAAAATGTAGACACCCAAAAATGGTCAACGCTTGCGAGGTCATACTTTAACATTTGCGCATTGCCTCATTTTAGGTTTTTGCGTCGCATTAACATTTCTCCTATGTCACGCACTTGGTCTTTATCATTTGCGAGCATCGAGTCATTCTTCTACATTCTTCAATCATCTCGTCCTCGAATTTGGTCTTGTCGACAACATTATCCAGTCATGATTTTGATTAATTTTATCTTGTTGCATCAATGTGTGTTTTCATTTGTCATCATTTTGGACATCGTCAATCCTAATTAGGGTTTTGTCCTCCTGTCAATCGTATCAATCTTATCATCAGTCTTATGATTTTGGACATCGTCAATCCTAATTAGGGTTTTGTCCTCTTTTCAATCTTGTCATTTTAACGATCGATTTGTCATCGATCGTTGTCATATTCAATCTTGTCATCTTGCGATCAATTTGTCATTGATCGTGGTCGTTATCAATCTTGTCATTTTGCGACCGATTTGTCATCAATCATTGTCTGTCTCAATTATGTCAATTTGGATCAATTTGTCATTGTTCCTCGTCAATTGGCGCATTTTCTCAAATCAAATCATTTTGTCGCATTGGTCATTTATCAATTCAAAATCATGACATTAATTATCTTTCATCAAGACCTAATTCATCTTCTAGGGTTTTATGATTTATTCATTTAACCTAATTTGTCATTTCTTCCTCTAGGATTACTAAATTATTTATTAATCCTAAGTTACAATTAAATCTTTATTTAGTTGGCTAATTATTCTTCCTCTTGTAAATTAATTAATAAATGACAAATTGTTAATTAATTTACCTAATTTACTAATTCCAATTTTCTAATTTCCATCAATTTCTAATTCCTAATTTTCATCAATTTCAATTTTCTAATTTTCTTAATTTCTAATTTCTTTTTCCTCCTATTTCATCTCCTAATTCTATGGGAATGACATTTCAATTTGTCATAAATAGTCATAATTGACAATCAATCAATTTTGACATAGAATGTGTCATAATTTGTCATCAAATTGTCAATCAATCAAATTGTGCATGGAAAGTGCATAATTTGTCATAATTTGTCATATTGATTTGCAATTTCCATTTGAGTTGCATCATGCCAATCTTGTCATTTATCCAATTTCTCTATAAATTGGATGATTTTCAATCAAACCTGGTCCGAATTTCTATCAAACTATCGAACTTTCGTTTCTAGTACTCTTGAGCTTTTTGCTTTCAATTGTGTGAGCACTTGTAGGTGAGATCCACAAATCCATTGAAGAGGAAAGAACAACAATGGAGCCGCATGGAAGGAGTGTTCAATTCTACATCTGGTTTGCATAATTTTCATTTTGAATGCTTTGTTTCTATGTCTTTATTGAATGTGCTTTGGAATTAGGTTCATTTCAATGAGTATTCTTATGATTGAGCTATCATGTCTTGTGTTTTGATTGATTTACTTATCTTTTGATGATTCCTAATTTCTATGCTACACTTCCAATGAGCTATCCAAATGGTCTAGACCCTAACTCCTTAACACAAGGAATCGTAGCAGTCCATTCCTTATGACCTTGACAGTCTCATGGAAGGCCACTCTCCCTAATCATGAACCTAGACCTTAGGGTAACAACATCTTCATATGCAAGAATAAGGGCTCTCAAATGTGACATGACCTAAATAACCAAGGTTTCCAATCATAATGATAATCAACAATAAATGCATACCAATGCCAATAATCACATCCTCACAAGAAAAATGGAAACAAAACATCCAATATCCATAATATCAAATATATCTAAATGAGCCCAATGCAAAAACAAGGTATTATTCATCTTTCTTATCATATAATAATTCAAATAATGAATCTCAATCAATAATCCAATCTCAAAAATACTCAAGCACTTAGGAGTATCAAACACAGCCTCTGTACTATCGAAAAACCAAAACCAAAACCCAAAACTGACATAGAAAACCAAGTACAAAAATCTAGCATATTCTCAGACTGAAATAACACATTCAAAAACCAATGTAGCATTTTTGTTTATCAGTTTAGTGCACACAGTCTATAGTGCAGTGCCTATATCAGGTTCTCCAGTGCATGTGACAAACCAAACAACGCATCTAGCACATATAACAACACATTCATAAAATCCTGCAGTGCATGCAAGTCATAATGGTGCATATAAACAATACAATAGCACATTTACAAAATCAACGAGCACATTTAAATTATTAGACAACACATATACTCCTTAGTATAGCGCATAAGCTATAATCTCTAGTGTATCTGCTCAAACGAATAACACATATATTATAGAGGAGCAAATACTCAGAAACAGAAATCAGATTTGTTGGAATACAATGAACCCAAGAACACTGAGAGGGGGGGGAGGTGAATTAGTGTTCTACTAGTAACACAAGATTTTAACCTTTTATAACATACACATATAAACCGGTAAATGAAGAAACATATAACATGAACCAAATAAACCAACCACATTAATGAACACCATAACACAGAAAATTTATACATGGAAAACCTCAAAGAGGAAAAACCACGGTCGGATTTGTGACCCACAATATCAATTCACTGGCCATATGAAAGATATTACATAGCATGTGGGCCTGCACATGCAGGAGGGCACACTTCCTAGAGCACACTGCTCAACACAAAAGAGTCTCACTGACTACAAGCTTCTACTGAAATGAAACAGTACCGATGAACTCACAAAATGCATCTGCAATGGTAAAAAGAGTTCTAGTTAAAGCTTTGTTTTGTACCAGTTCATAAACCTTGAACCTTGTACTGGTATCTCCTCTTCCTCCAAGAATGCTTTACAACCATCTACTGATCATACTATGATATTACATTCACATACAAATGATCTACATGCATATTCTTCACATCACACAACTCTGCTATTATTCTCCTATGTCACTATCTTGAAAATGACCTAACAAATTAACTTATATACCCTTACAAAGAATATGCTTTATGTCGTCTTACAATACAAAAGATATACAATGTCGACCCAATACAACAATTACAAAATGATTATACAATAAAATATTTCAGATCCAGACTAATGTCGACTTCATTGAAATGCTGGATGTTGGTGTTGGTGTTGGTGCCGGTGCGGGTGATGACCCTAAATACTCAATGTCAGTATCCGCTGGTGTATGCCTCCAAATGTCGGTATATGCATTCAACAGAATCTTGTTTCCATCAATGACAAGATATGATTCCAATGAGTGTCAATTGGCAACAAGATTCACGGCTATGACACAAAATTTCCACTTAAACCAAATATGGTCTCTACTACAAACTCATGAGGCAACTATCAACCTAAAATGAAGTATAACATAAGCCTAAGAAGAGAAATAACAAGTAAACATGGATACGACTCAACTCCACATATTGGGACTATTCTCGAGATCATTTAGAGACTTTCACAACCAGAGTCTTAGAAATCCAATTTTTTCTACATAATACATTCCAAGCATCACAAAATAATATAGAATGAAGATAAACAGTCTCCTCTTGGCAATGTATACAAAATCTCTAGGCAAAACCAAATCTATAAAAGAAAAACTCAAGGTTCACTATCAAGCTCAGTCACGGTAAATTCCAAAATGTCCAAATGCCAAAAGTCACAACCCAGTGACATCAATAGAGCAAGCATATAAATTTCAAATCAACATTTATTCAACATCTGGCAATGTTTTTACAAACACAGTACATACAGTCCTTTCAGAGTAAAATGTGAGAAGGTTAAAACTCCTCCAACCTGGACAATAGAAGTGATGGTCTAAGAATTCAATGAAGCACAAACCCAATCCAAAATCCATCTAAACCAATGCCAAGGTCCAAGCAATCGAAATCTTCAGCAATAAAGAAAATTTCTCCAAAAAGCCAACCATGACAAAATCTCAAAAAACATATCTATAAAAATTCATTCAAAAACTATGCATTATGCCAACCAATTAAAATAATTGGGAATATAATATTCCATACCTACCATTCCAAATATCAAGGCGAAATATAGTAAAATAATATTATTTAAACCTTCCAAATCTCACACCCAATCATAAAATAGGGTAGGTTAGATTAATAATTAAATAATAAATAAATGAATAATAATAACCAACAAATAAAATATAAAGGTTTAATAAAATAACCCAATAATCAAAAGCCAAATTAAATATTAAACCACAATAAACAAATAGAAAGACTCGCCAATAAAATAATTAAATCAAATATATAAATACTCAAATGAATATTAAACCATCAAATAATATAAAACCATAATTATTTATATAAATCCTCAATAAAATAATCACACCTAAATATTTAAATATCAATACCAGCCATTAAATTAATTTAACATTATTAAACTATATAAGCCAGTTAATTAATTAATAGTTTAATTAACCAACAATCTCAACTCTTCAAGACAACCCAACATAGGGTAACATAAAATACCATGTGACACCACAAAACAACTCTAACCACAATACTAAGACTGATAGGATACCAGCTAAACCTAGAGTGTAGTATGGGATCTCATGTCACCTTCAATCAACTTGACATTGGTAAGAAGACATGCTCAGACCTTTGAATCTAGGTGGAGACGATGTCTAGTACCTACAAACCTATCACCACCAATGTACACACAACAAGTACATATGTATATAGCATATAACATGAAATAATCAAACAAGTGAAAAGGAAGTTGCAACATTATATCATGTTCATAAATGAGTGGTATGTGTAGACGTATAAAAATGACCATATTCCTAAATGAATATTTTATGTTCATTTCTCTATTTAATTAAATCCAATTTAATTAAATTACCTGCATTCCTCTATTTAATTAAGTAAATTACTCAATTAAATTCACTATACCATTTAATGAATAAATCATTTTATTCAATTAAATCCCCGATATCCACTTTTAATTAAATTCAAATCTAATTTATTTAATTTCCCCAAATTGCAACCAAATGAATGAAATTCATTATTTCAATTAAATCCTATTATCCCTCCATCCACTTGCATTCTCCTACATCTCCCACTTGCATTCTAAAACCTATTTCTAATCCCTTCTAGACTCTTCTAAACACTTTTAATTAGCCTAACCCATCTTCTAAACTTTGTCACATCCCTAAGCAAGGGGAGGTCACTTCTCAAATCCTCGAAGTCTTTGATAACCATTAAAGGCTTCAAGCCTTCAACCACTTAATTCCCCAAAGTCTTCATAACCATTAATGATTAACTCAAACCCTCTTACATGGTTAAAGAATTTCTTTTAACTCAACCTTCATCCAACCCAAGGGTCTCATCAAGCATTTAATGCTTTGACCATGATTATCTCTTAATCATTTGCACAAGGGTTTATCCTTGGATTAACTCTTAATCCAATGGGTAATCTTAACTTAGACTTGCCCTTACCCTCTAGATAACCCTAAGGTCTTCTTAGGAATTTAATATCTCCTACCCCTTCTCTCAACCCAACCCTATGTTGACACTTGTCACCATTTCATTGGTGCAAATTGCAAACATGGATCCCCAACTTTCAAACTCAACCCTTGATCAACTCTTTCAATCCTGACCATCCATTGCCCTGTTTTTGCTATAAATAGAGCCCTCATTCCTCCATTTTAATCATCCTCCAAATTTGTAGTATCACACTTATGCTCAAATACATTCAAGCTTTCATATCTCATTTTATGCTCATCATTTTAGCCTCTTTTAAACCAGGAACTAGACTAAATATGCATGTTTGGAATAATTTCTTTATCATTTTAGCTCAATCATATACTAATATATCATGTTAGGATAGTATTTATACTAACCTTGTCATCTTATAATCTAGTTTATTGCATTTCTAGAATCATGCATAGCTTAGGATGCATCTCATACTAAAATCTATCAAAGCATCCCTCGTTCTTGCATTTGCCATCCCTAAACCATTTTGCTCAGTGATCTAAAAGCAAAAACATTGGTTTGAGGGACATTGTAAGATAGAGAACCATGGGACCCACCTTGGGAAGCTGAGTGATACTTCATTACTCCATAGCTTGCACCAAGAAGTCTTATGTGTGTGTGTGTGGACAAGTCTTTTGGAACATTTTTCACATATTGAGTTCTATCGACCCACTTTTCCCACATACATTTCTAGCGCCCACCGTGGGGCTAAACCCCATATATCAAATCAGTTTTTAAATTTAACCACTTTTGCAAGCACGCGGAAAAAATGAATTAGCGCTTTAAGTTGACTGTTTAGCGCATCTGGTTAACAGCCTAGTGCATCCAGTTCACTGTTTAGCATGTGGGGTCCATCATCCAATGTGTGAAGTCCATCTTTTAGCACATCAAATCACTAATTTTCTTGTAGGTCTCAGCGCGGGAGAAAAATAGAGCAGCGCTTTCAACGCACAGAATAGCGCATCCAGCAAACAGTGTAGCGCATTGAGACATTATTTTAGCGCATCTAGGTTATATTGTAGCGCGTGCAGTCCTTTCTGTAGCACATCATAGACAGAAGGCAAAAATTAAAATTGTAACCGAGTTTAAAGTTAGACTTGTTGAACTCCACAAAATCCTATATTTTCTAACTACTGTGGTGGGTATTTTATAGGATTTTTGACATCTTATTGTAGGGAAGAGCTTAGTGTTATTTTTAGAATTATAAGTTGTTTAAATTTTTACTAGCTTGTTTAAGTTAGTTAGAATTTAAAGTCTTTTTAATTGTTGTTAAATAAAATTGAACTCACCTTATTTGGGCTATAAAAAGAACCACAAAAACAATCTTTTCTTGCTTTTCCTAGGAAGACAAAATTTTCATTTTGGGCTTTAAAAAGAACAAGTCAAATTTTTCATTTTTGCAAACAAAGGTGTTTAAAAAGAACTTCACCATCCTTTGGTGCATAAAAGGATTCACTTCAAATTTTTGCAAAGTAAAAGAATCACACATGTCCAAAGTCATTTGCAACTAAAGAGGGAAGATCTTCCCCTTTTTGATCGATTTCTTTTGTTGACAAAACATCGAATTTACTTTGTTGACCAATTCTTTTTCATAGATCAGAAAATCATTGCCTTAAAAGGATAAAATAAACACCATGTTTTCGTGGAGCAACATCTCCATATAGATTTTAGCGAATCATTGCCTTGAAAGATAAAAGGAACCTTGTTTGCCTTGTCTCGAAAGTGGAAGGAATATGCTCTCCCCTTAACTGGGTGACCAAAAAGCCAAACCACTCTTAAGCTTTCTATACTTCAAGCATTTACATCCTTTAGCAGGCCTGCCTTCCCGAGGGGTTGAAAAACTCTTAAAGCCATTCTTTGGCCGGTGTGAAGGGAATGACCTAAGTGGGGAACGGCTTTGACGCCAAGAATTTCAACCCACTATAATCAAACGTGGAAAGTGACGAAAGTCCTTTTCAACGGTTGCACGCAGCAATTAGCCTTCCCCCAGTATCCTTGAGATATGTAAAGCCTTTGTTATAAAGGTTGGGAAGCCTCCTGAGGGAGTTTATCACTGACGGCCGAACGGGAAGCCTGATTATGAACCATAGAAATAGAAGCTTTGAACCGAGTTAGTAACCAGACATTTATAACATCATAGTGCAAGGGTGGGGAAGAATCCACCCCCAAGATTACTCACCATATATCTCTCAAGATAACTACTCAACTGTGAAGCGATTCACTTTGGGTTAATTTCTGGCAAAAGGCAAAAAAACGGGCCTTCTCTAGGGGGTGACATAGTTGTTTGAGCTGACGGAGTATCGAGACTAGTGGGCTATGATATTATTTATGACCCTTGACTAAAGAGTCTTTCTAAAGTGTATTATTCGTATCCAAACCTGTTAAAACATTGAGGATTTGAATACATCCTCACAGAACATACACTTTTTGTTAGATTAGGCAAAATGGTTGTACTTTTTGTGCCATGCTTGCATTTACTACTTCAGAAAATCATCCATCAAACTTGAAAATTTCACAACAAAAATTCAAAATTTGCAAAAAATCAACCAAAGGAAAATTAGGGCAGTTTAGCGCATAAGAGCAACTTCTTAGCACGTGAGGACTCTTTGTTAGGGCATCCAACCCTTACATTAGCGTGTCAGTTCCAAACAGTAGTGTTTCATCTCAAAACAAAACAGTGTGAAATCATTTAGCACATCAAAGAAACATTCTAGCGCGTGGAAGTATCAGCTTAGCACGTGGAGGCTAAACATTAGCGCATCGGGTTCACAGGGTAGCGCGTTGTAGGCCCAAGGTAGCGCATAGATTTTTTAAAACAAATTGAAAACATTTTTGAACATTCAAAACTTTAGTGCATGTCTGGGGGTAGCCTAGCGCGTGTGGTCGTTATTTTAGCGTGTGGAGTAATTTCTGTAGCGCATGTAGTTTCTGTTTTAGCGCATGATCCAAAACACAAAAACAGAGGGCAAAACAGGGAGGAATTTTAAAATTTTGAAAACATTTTCAGAAGCCTTCTCCATCAAACATCATTTTTAATCAAACAAGAGTAGCAAAAACAAACCATTAAGACTATTTCTTGAGCTAAATTTGTGTCAAAACAAACGTTGTAAAATCCTAAAATGAATTGCACGATAAAATATGTCTATCTTATCATAATCGGGAAACCTCATCATTAGTATCAACAAAATCTTTTACCATCTTACGGATTTTATCTCACAAAAACACTTGTTTAAAATTTTCAAGTTGTCAAATCAAGTTTCCATATCGGGAAGCTTTTATCCATATCATTTGACACACTTTGTCGTGAAGGGGTATCTAAACCTTCACTTTGATAAAGTAAGATTTGAAATTTTTCAAACAAGATCAACTGAATCCAAACCACTCAAAGGAAACCATTGATCACTCATGCATGACTAATCCTCATATTCTGAGAAGAAAGAACCTTTATTGTAACATCACGTTGAAGAAACAACAACCTAGTTTTTCCAGATTCATCAAGAGAAACAAGTTCTTATACATCAATCGTCAACTCTTCAAATCTCATCGGGTATTCCTTCATCATGTCAAACATTATATCCAAAACAAATCCAACGAATTTGACAAAGAACCCTTGAAGACAAGAGCCTACTGCCAAAAGTCTTCTTTTAATCAAACCATAAACCACGGCGGAAAAATCAATCCAGCATTCTTGCCCGACGAGTGTATCACTTATAACATATCTCGACTAGAACCACCCACCCTCGAGCAACATATCAATGAGGCTTTTGTCCCTTTCACCACTGAAAGTTTCTACTAAAATGTCTATTACTCGCTCTTAAAGAAACCAGCAAAGCGAGACACACGCCGAGTCTAGTATGAATCAAAGATTGTCAAATCCTTTTGAAGTTCCACCCTTAGAAGAACCTGAAATTTCTGAAGCACTTCTTCAGGAATGTCAGGAAAACCCCTCATTCCAAAAACTTGTAGAAAGGCTCATGGAAAATGACAAAGAAAAATATCTGCTCATGCTTACAAGTAAAGGCGTTAAACTTCCCAAAGATTTAGACTCAAACATCTTTAAAACTGGATCTCGACAATATGCATATCAAGAGCAACAAAGAGAAGATGAAACTCATAACTTTGAACAACACATACCTGAGCAACACATTCCAGAACAACGCATACCAGAAATGCGTATACTCGAACTAGAAACACTAGAGCAAAATGTACCATTTACCACACCTTTTTAGCTGAGAACAAATACAAGGGAAGAACTTTTCCTTCAACAAGACAATATACCTTTGGCTGCCCTTATTCAACAAATGCAAATGTTGCAAAGGCAAATACAGGATATACAACAAGGGACAATAGTGTGGTACTCTTTAAACGAAATCTATCCTTATCCATTTGACAGAAGATTGAACATGGTGCCTTTTCCTCCCAACTCAGACGTTCCCAAATTTGATAAATATGATGGGAAAAGTGATCCCCGAGATCATGTTTGAGAATTTTGCACCATGATCCTTGAATTAGCTCATGATGACACCTATTTGATGAGGTTATTCCCAAGAAGCTTGGGAGGGCAAACCATGGAATGGTTATCCAAAATTACACCACCTGTCAGATCATTTGATGAATTGGTTAACAAATTCATAACCCAATATTCCTATAACATCCAACATGCCATAACCATGCTAGATGTTTGCAACACCAAACAAAAGAAAAATGAAACATTCATGATATTCCTTCAACGCTGGCGACGTATGGTATCCAGATATCCTCGAGATATTCCTGAGAAGGAGAAAATGGAAATCTTCATCGATAACTTGAATAGTGAAATGAGTTATAGACTAAAACTTCAATGCATACCATCTTTCGCTAAATTAATTGAGAATGGCATTCAAGTAGAGGAAGCATGTGTCAAAAAGGGAACACTCAAATTCTACAAGGAAGGAACAAACTCATCAAACTACAATAACCAGAACAACACCAACCTTGACAAATCTTGATTTTGGACTCAAAACAAAAACGAAGGCAACAATGAATCATATGATCCCAAATCTAAGCAACTAGTGCTTGCATTATTCGGAAATCCTCAAAACACAAAAAATCCTAAGACTGCTAATCCAAATGCTCACACATATGCACCAAACACCGATCACGGACAACATAACACAAACAACACCAATGATACTCAAAGCAAAAACATGAATCCAGGACCTAACAACAATTCACGTAACAACACAAACAATTTCCAAAAGCGTATCTTCACACCACTGGGGCAATCACTAGAATCAGCATTCAGAGAACTTTTGGCACACAAAATTCTTTCTTTGCCTCCAATTAGCAACTATGAATCCCAAATAAAACCACCTTGGTGGAATGATTCACACTATTGTGATTACCATCGTAACAAGGGTCATCAGACGAACGATTGCATGAGGTTAAAACACATGGTGCAAGATATGATTGATCGAGGTGACTTGACAATAGATGGTCTCAAAACAAATGGTGATCATGGAGCCTTTAAAAATCCTCTTCCAAATTACAAAGATGGAGCTTCAACCTCAAATGGTACATGCGGAGCTCATATCAACCATATCTACAACAACACCATAAATCACATATCAGCTGAAGAGCATCAAGTAAATGTCATCACCATCCGAGATAAGCGTGATCATGAATATGTCAATGTAACAACCCGAACTCAGAAATATGTCTTGAAAGGACATAATGCACCTACAACTATCACACCCAAAATCCAATATGACTTGGTTAACCAACTCCGTAAAACTCTAGCATAGATATCTATACTAGAATTGTTGAAGCTATCACCAAAGCACAAAGACATATTGTAACAAGCGCTATTGGAAACCAATGTACCTCAAAATTTGGATACAGATAGATTTCAAGCCATGTTCACCCATATGACTGGACCTCATAACCTCACCTTCTCAGAACATGATGATGCTTCCATAAGCCATCCACATAATACTCCTCTCCATATCCAAGTCATTGTTTGCAAACACCGAGTAAAAAGAGTCTTAATAGAAGGAGGAGCCGGACTTAATATATGTACTTTAAAGCTTATCCGTGCATTAGGCTTCTTAGAAGAATCTATTGATCCCTGCAAGAAGATTACCATAAAGGCATACGATGATGAGGAAAGGTCCTCTAAAGGAACTGTGATATTACCCATTCAAGTAGGACCAATACAAAAGGATACTATATGTCAGGTCTTGGACATAGACCTTACCTACAATATTTTATTAGGGTGACCTTGGATACATGAAATGCAAGCAGTACCTTCCACATATCACCAGTGTGTCAAATTTCCTTATGACGGACAAGAAGTTTCCATATCTGCTGATCACAATCCATTTCAACATTGCAACACAATGGGGGCAGCCCAAGATGGTTTGGTTCCTCATAATAGAGAAAAGCAGCGATCTTCAACATCAGATCGACAAACAACAAAATCTAACTCCTTATTGGGAGACTTCAAAGAGAAAATGCAAATCAAAGACCAAGGCATAGGAGAATACTCTTTGGAGCCTTTATGTTTGGCCAAATTGCCAACATCACCTAGATCTCATGGATTGCCTACTACATCAACACATCTGGTCACTCAGCCCATCACCAAATTTGATGGTACCTTCATCCAATTGGGCACTCTGGCACATGAATCAGAAGATAAGGATATTATTAGCTGGTTATACAAAGATGAGAAAGAAGATAATAGAGCAGCTACTCTGGATATTGTACTACCTACACACCTATATGGAAAAGGATACTTAATCATGTAGCAAATGGGATATGATGGTAAAGGACCTATTGGGAAACGCAAGGAAGGAGTCACTGAACTTATAAATCTTCCTTCACAACCCAATAGAAACAAAGTAGGATTGGGTTGTAAGCTCACTTTCCTATTAAAAAGGCCACGCCACCTAAGTACAAAACCTCAATGGAAAGTAAAGACAAAGTACAAAGAAGAATTCTGGCAGGAAGCACTCTTTGAATCAGCAGAAACAATCCGTAAGGCACAGGAACGTCAAGATCAGAAGTTACATCAGGAAAAGCTTCTAAAACACAAAAGGGCCATATCTGCAGCAGTAGCTCATATTCAAACACCAATATCTCAAGAACAAATAAAATCATCTCTGGATACCTTTGTTTCTCCCCGAAGAAGCACAGTCTATGAACAAATACAGAAAATAGAAGACGGATCTGACATAGAATCAACAAAAACTATCAAAATGGTATCTATCATCAAAAATTTGTTTTCACCATACAACATACCAGTCTACAGCACTGATAGAATCAGGGATGATGCCTTGGAGACTGATTCCAATGAATATGAATGGGGTACCTGCTCCAATGCTACTACAGATATCCCTAATGATACTGATTCTATATCTCTTTCTCAAGAAGAACATAACGCAAGAGATAGACCTCTTGAATTTGGACCGCAGAATATCTATGACGCCAAGGAAAGCGAATAGAAACATTATGAACAAGTCTATGTAGAAGATAATACCATCGAAGACCTCGACAAAATCCTGGACTTCTTTAAAATCAAGAACAATCATGATGAAAACTCTGTCCTAACACTCACAGTAGGCGAACTTGATCCACCTAACGATTCCTTACCGCTTGTCTTTCCTGACCTCATCGACTGGGATGAACCTGAAATCCATGATATACCAATTTTCCCAGATGATGAGTCTATTATGCATTACCTATGTACCATAAATCCGGAAACAGGCTCTACTAGTGAACAAAGTAACGATGTCTGCAAACCAGGGAGTGCCAAGTCTCTTAGTCACAAAAATGAACCAAATAAAAGATCTGATGTTGAAAACCAGGCAATGGCAGCTCTAGATCACAAAAAAGTAAAAATAAAGGACGCATCTAAGGGTGAAAACCTTTTTAAGACACCTAACGATGGGAGACTTGACACTCTTCCTGAGCACTTTCATGAGCAATCACCCATATTGATTGAGCCCACTCAATCAATCAACATTGGTACCACGGAAGCAGTCAAAAACCTACACCTTGCAGAATCTCTAATAGAGGAAGAAAGATCAGCATTCATCATTTTCTTTAAAGAACAACAAATTAACTTTGCTTGGTCATATGCTGGTATGCCTGGAGTGGATCCACACTTGATCATGCATCACCTGTCCATCTCTTCAGGAGTTAAACCAGTCAAGCAAAAGCTATGAAAAATGAATCCACAGGTGGCACTCATGGTCAAAACTGAACTAAAGAAATTATTAGACGTTGGATTCATCCGACCCATGGACTATGCAGAATGGATTTCCAACATTGTTCCAGTATCAAAACCAGATGGTAGTATCAGAATATGCACTGAATTTAGAGACGTCAACAAAGCTTGTCCAAAGGACAACTTTCCTCTGCCAAGTATCGACATAATTGTAGATCTCACAGCAGGCCATGCAATGCTCTCACTAATGGACGGTTTCTCAGGCTATAATCAAATCAAAATAGCCCCAGAAGATCAAGATAAAACCGTGTTCACCTGTCCTTGGGGAACGTACTATTGGAATGTTATGCCTTTTGGCTTAAAGAATGTAGGGGCCACCTATCAAAGAGCAATGACAACAATATTCCATGACATGATGCATACATTTATGGAAGACTATGTGGATGATTTACTCGCTAAATCCTTCACCAGAGCAAAACATCTCAGCATCCTAACAAAGATCTTTGATCGATTGGAGAAATTCCAAGTTAGGCTCAACCCTAAGAAGTGTGTCTTCTGGGTTACATCAGGCAAGTTACTAGGCTACATTGTCTCAACTAAAGGTATTGAAGTAGATCCAGCAAAGGTACAAGCCATTATGGACATGCCACCACCAAAGAATATCAGTCAACTCAGATCTCTACAAGGACGACTTCAATCAATCAGGCGATTCATTGCTCAGCTAGCAGATAAAAGTCTACCATTTGACCATTTACTACACAAAAATGTACCATTCAAATGGGAGACCAAGTGTGTAGAATATTTTTACCAAATCAAACAGTACCTGATGAATCCACCAGTTCTGGTACCACCAGTCGCAGGAAAGCCTCTTATCCTATATATCTCAACAACAGATATATCACTGGGGGCACTATTGGCACAAGAAGATGAACAAGGGAAGGAACACACCATATATTATATCAGTAGGACATTGAATGGCTATGAACTCAACTATACATTCATTGAAAAAGCTTGCCTAATAGTGATCTTCGCATCTCAAAAGTTCCGACATTATATGCTAGCACACACCATTAAGCTAGTCGCAAAAATTGATCCTCTCAAATATCTACTCAGCAAGGAAGCTCTTACAGGCCGATTGGCTAAATGGGTCATGATTCTCAGTGAATTTGACATCCAATACACAGAAAGATGAGCAATCAAAGGACAAGCAATTGCAGATCAGTTGGCTGAAGCACCACTACCAGGCAAACACACCATGGAGATTGAATTTCCAGACAGGGATGTTCTTTCTCTTTCTACCAAACAATGGACCCTATACTTTGATGGATCCTATACACAACATGGTTCAGGTGCTGGCATTCTGTTCATCACTCCTGAAGGACACACTATACCAAGATCATATAGGCTTATGTTTCCCTGCACAAATAATGTGGCTGAATATGAGGCATTGGTTATAGGTATCAAAATGGTCGTAGAATAGAAAATCACAGAGTTAAAAGTCTATGGGGACTCACAATTGGTCATCCATCAAATCAACAACAACTATCAGACAAAGGATGACAAACTACTACCCTACAAGCGAATGGTGGATGACTTCAAACAGTATTTTGTACACATCACCTTCAAGCAAATACCGAGATTGAACAACAAAGCAGCCGATGCAATGGCTACTATCGCTTCATTACTACAAATTCTAGTGCAACAGAGTCGTTACGAGTTCCTGGTAGAGCAACTGTTCTCCCCTGCCTATGACCACTCTGAATCCCAAGTTATCTATGCCTTGACTGGTTCAGATTCTCCGTTATATGGATCGATATACGACTACCTCAAACACAATATCTTACCAATTGACCAATCATGTAACCAAAAATGTAACTTTATCTGACAAGCTTCCCGTTACACCCTTACCGCTGATACTTTGTATCATCGAGGTCTAGATGGTACTCTTCTTCGTTGCCTTGATCGTAATGATTCTAATTCTGCTTTACACGAGCTTCACGAAGGTATTTGTGGCACACATTCAAGTGGTACTACTCTTGCTAAAAAGCTTCTAAGGATGGGATACTACTGGCCTACAATGGAGAAAGACTCATATCACTTCACTAAGAAATGTCCTAAATGCCAGATCCATGGTAATCTGATACATGCACTAGCACAGGAACTACAACCATTTACAACATCCTGGCCCTTTTGTCAGTGGGGACTAGACTTAGTTGGCAAAATTCATCCTTCATCTTCAAATGGACACAAGTTCATTATAACAGCAACAGAATACTTTACCAAATGGATAGAAACAGTTCCCATGACCACAGTGACAGGGAAACAAATTGCCTCTTTTATCCTCAATTATCTGATCTGCAGATATGGTATTCCAAGTTCAATCATCACAGATAATGGATGGCCTTTCAAAAATCAAGATGTCTAAGAACTATGTGAAAAATTCAAAATCCAACACAGGTTCTCTACACCATACTACCCACAGGGAAATGGTCAAGCGGAAGCATCTAACAAGACAATACTAAAAATCCTCAAGAAAATAGTGAATGATGCAGGCAAAGATTGGCACGTACAACTCAATCCAGCACTTTGGGCATATAGAACCAGCATCCGCACACCTACAGGAGCAACACCATACTCATTGGTATATGGATCAGAAGCCATTTTACCCCTGGAGGTAGAAATCCCATCTCTCAGAGTCTCTTTGAAAGGCTTAATCCCAAATGAAGAGTATCGAGTTAACCGACTGCAAGAACTTGAACTATTAGATGCAAGATGTCAGCATGCTTATACTCATCTCAAAGCATATTAGCAACGCATGTGCAGGAGCTACAATCACAATGTCATCCTCCGCAACTTCAAAGTTGGTGACCTAGTTCTCAAAGAAAATCCAAGAAATCAGCAAGATCGAGAAAAAAAAGGGAAATTTGAACCTAATTGGTTGGGTCCCTATGTTATCATATCAGTCTATGGATTAGGTGCCTATCAGCTCACAACTTTAGAAGGAGATGTGCTCGACAAACCAACTAACAACATCCATCTAAAGAAATACTACACTTAAGTAGCCTAGTGCATGGAAAAAGCCAAAACAAGCAAAAAAAAAAAAAAATCCAAAAAAAGCAAAAACATAAAGTACAATAAAAACAAATGGTGAAAACCTGGCAAACAGGCGCTGTTGTAAAAGAATGGCTCCTCTATCTATCTCCATACCATTTTATTCGTACAAACACTATCAGCCATCACCCGACACTTAGAAAATATCCATTCAGGACATACTTAGTGTAGTCACTATCCTGGTTTATCCATATATATCCTCTTACCACAAATCCACCATGGCTTGGAAATCACTGTACATATTCACATCAAGAGGCACACTCAGCTAGGGGCATTCAAATCGTCTAAATAGTGCAAACATTGAAGACATCAGAGCTATTTGCAAAACTCAAAAGCATGACATCCAACAACCAAAACTACGCTTCATCGCAAAACATAATAAAACAATTCACAAGAAATACCAAGGATGGATGATTTTCTGAAGTACTAAATGTTGCATTATTGCATAAAAATCTTAACTAGTTTTGCATTTTGAACTTTTTGAACTCTTGGATTCTCTTCCTTGTCTCACTAAATGCTTCTAAGCTAGAGATCATGAAGAACATCCAAAATTTTCTTAGTCTTCTGTCTAGGAGGCGATCAATTGTACTATGTGAATACTTGCCTCGAGACGTGATACATCAAATATCACTGAAGGCCTGATTCCACTTCACGCATACAAATGATTTAATCTTGTCTGTTTACGCAATACGCACTCAGGTCATCCTGGTTCAATTATACCTTGACGCTTGTGCTATCTTGCAAAATCAAACATCATGTAAATTTCTCTCAGGTCATTATGGTTCAATTATACCATTATGCTTTATAAATTTTCAACATATCCTAAAACAAATCAATGCTCAATGATGCTATCTACAAAGAAAGCAAACAAATGGCTATATCGGATGGCAAATACAGAATGAGGATGCTGCCAAAAACATAGTTGCATATCATTTTACAATTAGTTGCATATCATCTTACAATTAGCTGCATATCATTCTACAATTAGTTACATATCATCTTACAATTAGTTACATATCATTTTACAATTAATTGCATATCATTTTACATTTAGTTGCATATCATTATCATACATCTCATTTTCAAAATACATCTCACAGCATATAAAAGCATACATCCTGCATCATACATACATTTAAAGCATTGCATCATCATGAAGAAATAACCCACATAACATGCATCCATATAAACACACCACATAATCAAAGAAAATGGTGTCGTATATATATATATATATATATATATATATATATATATATATATATATATATATATATATATATATATATATATATATATATATATATATATATATATATATATCTATATATATATATATATATATATATATATATATATATCTCAAAAATGATCAAAAGGTACAAAATGTATCAACACTGCGTCCAATACAAAGAATAACAGTGATCAAAAATACAACAGAGACCACGTCTCTCAAGTATGACTATCCTCTGACGGAGATGGTCTAGCTCCAGATGTACCCACCCCTGGATCCCCAGGAGGGTCTTGTCTCGGTGGCCCTGTAACACCTCAGCTCTCAGACCGCGACCCAGTATCTCGAGATCGACTAGATCTCGACTGTGTAAAGCTCTATACTCGCCGGTCCCTGGGTACCGCAGCCTTATAGTGCCGTCGATAGTACTCCACCTCCTAAGCTCTCAATGCTAGCTCTCTCAGGGTGTCTCTCATCGGACCACCCGCCGTTGCTCTCTGCATATTGGATACCACCTCCTCCGCTCGCCCCCTCCGCTCTATCTTGGTGTCCCGCTCAATGGTCAACTATACAATCTATCATTGATATGTCAAAATCTGTGCCTGCAGTTGCTGTACAGTCACCTGTAGGGTCCGGATCTACACATCCTAAACATGTGTAGGGACCCGAACCCATAGTGGTACCTGTGTAGGGGCAACCCCTCCAACCCTGCCTGTCCTCGGTGCTGAGGGTGGGAGCACATCCGTCCTCCTCCTTTGCGCTGGTCACCTCACCTCATCAACACCCCCCACTGTAGCTAACACCTCCCGCACTCTCCCCTCTCCACCGGCTCCAATAGCCAATCCACCTCTCCTCCTATCTATCACCCCCTGTCTCACCGCTCTCTCCACACCCCTATCTCCTCTCCTCCCTCTATCTCTCTGTCTCCCTCTAACTCCTCTCCCTCGTCCTCCTTCTCCATCCTCTCCATCATCATCATCTCCCTCTCCCTCCTCATCATCGAAATCAAAATTTGACCTCATCTCCTCCGGATCAGATATCTTGGCCACCGCCTACGCAACAAACAATCTAGCAAACTCATCGGGCATGCCTGCATCCAAAATCTCTAGGGCATAATCTCATATCTACCCTGCCAACCCAACAAACTCCTCTACTGCCACTGCGCTATCAATGGTCAGACCCCAATCCACTACATCCTGCCTCCGACGTGCATATAGGCATGCTCCCTGTGGAATACCCTGCTGGCGCCCAAACTGTCTCAAAAATCGGGTCACCACAAACCTCTCTATCACAAACGGGGTCCTCCTGATCAAGTATCTAGTCATAAAAACAAAGGGCATCTCCAACCCATCCTCTTCCCACACCTCGTATCCTGTATACGGTCGCCAGGTGACCATATCTATATCATCGAGCACTCTCCTCCAATGCTCTAGTTTGCCCAGCTTGCATTGGACAACTAGACCCCTGTATCCATATGCATATGCACACCCCACGGGCCTGTCTCTATCTGCTAGTGGCCTTGTCACTGGAATGTGCTCCTAGCACCATACCTGTAACAGTGTCACGCCAGCTGACAAACTATCGTAACCGAGGTATACCACCTCATGTAGGCCCCTGTATAGATGGGCCAACATAGCTGATCCCCATGAAAATCTCTGCCTCTGTGTCACCATCTCCTCCAATACCAGTCCCCATCCCACAGAGAATCCCTTTGACCTATGATCAGGACAAAGGAATCCACCAATGAACCCTGCTAGTATAGATGGCAGTGGTGCGTAATCCAGGTCTAAGAACTTCTACCATGGGATCTCATAACCACAGACTGTCTCATCATGGAAAATATGGCAAAGAGCCTTTGTCCCACCCTCCTCCGATTGCTCATACGGTAGTAGTGCACCTACTACGGGAATCCACAAGATCCTATAATAGTCCTCTGGTGTGACTGTCATCTCTCCGGTCACAAAATGAAAGGTGTTTGTGTCGCTATGCCACCTCTCTGCCAATGCTGTCAGTAGCCCCCGGTTCACAGTGAACCGAGGCATATCCAAAAGGGAGATCAACCCACATCTCTCAATGATGTCCAGATCAGCCTGCATCAACCACGGTATCAATGTCCACGGTCTCAGAAATCTCACTCGTGACTGAACCACACCCAATCACTCCTATCAACAAGCAAAACAAATCCAATATCAGTTTCCACATCAAAACAAAGATATACAAATCAAACTCACATCAACAACATGAAACATTTTGCTCATCTACATCAAGTTCAAAATCCTATCATTTCATATCAACTTGTAACACAACTCAAGTTATCAAAAACCATATCAAAACTTGTAACATAACTCAAGTCTCCACAATCACATAAACTTGTAAAACAACTCAATTTTCCCACCCATATCAACTTGTAACACAACTCAAGTTTCCAACCCATACCAGCTTGTAACACAAATCAGGCTTCACACATTGAACTTGAAACAGGGTACGCAAATATATCATATTTTAATCAAAACACCACATTGATATCTATACATAACTTGAAATATCGCAAATCAAAACAAGTCATATCGACACTCATATTGGACAAATCCATAAAATCATGATAGCATGACACAACAAATTTACAAATCACCTCATCTTGCAAAATTTTTTTCAGATGCGCTAAAACAGACTCCCGCTGCGCTAAAATTTACCCACGCGCTAGGTTGTTTTTCCTATGCGCTAATCTATTTACCCTATGCACTAAACTAACTCTATGCGCTAAATCTTTCCCCCCATGCGCCACCTAATCTACCCTATGTGCTAAAACCTACCCACACGTTAATCTATACCTCCCGGGTGCTACCTGTTTGACCCTATGCGCTAGGTTAGCCCTACGCGCTAAACCCCCTTACCCATGCGAACCCCTGTGACCCCTATGCGCTAGGTCTACCCTACGCGCTAACCTGCTGACCTAACGCGCTACCCGACTATCGCCATGCGCTATTCTGTGTCTATGTGCTAACCTATATTTCCTATGCGCTACCCTATTTTATTTCAGACGCACCTCTAAAATAAACTTGATGCCCTACTTAAAACTTCGTATGCGCTAATCTATGACTTTGACATGCTAAAACTAAGTTTTAAAAATCCAAAAATGACCAAAAACGACCAAATCAAAAATCAAAAGGGGGTCAAAAATGTTGACTTACTGGTGGTCCATACGCTGTAGGTCTCCGGTACCTCCGAATGTGCTCGAAATGGTGTCTGGAATATAGAATAGGCATTTTCTCTTCAGACCAAATTCTCTTTCTCCAAAGTCAACAAAGCACAAATGAATCAAATCAAAGCTATTTTCCCCTTTTATAGGAGGAAAATGAAATTAGGGTTAGCCAAATAGACCTGTAATATGGTCGCGGCCTCCCTTATACCCTAAAACTTGTAACTTATAGGGAGATGAATCAATTTACCCACCTTTCACATAGATGAAATCCTACACATCACACACAACTCATCAAATCAAATCAAACTTTTTTTAAAAAAATAAAATAAAATATTGATTCATCTCCCGAGGGGGCATCATGCATCAAATCAAATCTGGGGCATGACTTGCAAATCAAAAGAGCAACACAAAATGGCATTTGATCATAAATCATGATAACGCATCATTTTCTTTGAAATAACATTTGCACACATGTCACTTCAAAGAGGGGCAAAATGTAGATGTATAAAAATGACCATATTCCTAAATGAATATTTTATGTTCATTTCTCTATTTAATTAAATCCAATTTAATTAAATTACTCGCATTCCTCTATTTAATTAAGTAAATTACTCAATTAAATTCACTATACCATTTAATGAATAAATCATTTTATTCAATTAAATCCCCCCTATCCACTTTCAATTAAATTCAAATTTAATTAAATAGTTATCCTAAATTGAATAAATCCAATTTATTTAATTTCTCCAAATTGCAACCAAATTGAATGAAATTCATTATTTCAATTAAATCCTATTATCCCTCCATCCACTTGCATTCTCCTATATCTCCCACTTGCATTCTAAAACCTATTTCTAATCCCTTCTAGACTCTTCTAAATGCTTTTAATTAGCCTAACCCATCTTCTAAACTTTGTCATATCCCTAAGCAAGGGGAGGTCACTTCTCAAATCCTCAAAGTCTTTGATAACCATTAAAGGCTTCAAGCCTTCAACCACTTAATTCCACAAAGTCTTCATAACCATTAATGGTTAACTCAAACCCTCTTACATGGTTGAAGAATTTCTTTTAACTCAACCTTCATCCAACCCAAGGGTCTCATCAAGCATTTAATGCTTTGACCATGATTATCTCTTAATCATTTGCACAAGGGTTTATCCTTGGATTAACTCTTAATCCAATGGGTAATCTTAACTTAGACTTGAGCCTTACCCTCTACATAACTCTAAGGTCTTCTTAGGCATTTAATGTCTCCTACCCCTTCTCTCAACCCAACCCTATGTTGACACTTGTCACCATTTCATTGGTGCAAATTGTAAACATGGATCCCCAACTTTCAAACTCAATCCTTGATCAACTCTTTCAATCCTGACCATCTATTGCCCTATTTTTGCTATAAATAGAGCTCTCATTCCTCCATTTTAATTATCCTCCAAATTTGTAGTATCACACTTATGCTCAAATACATTCAAGCTTTCATATCTCATTTTATGCTCATCATTTTAGCCTCTTTTAAATCAGGAACTAGTCTAAATATGCATGTTTAGAATTATTTCTTTATCATTTTAGCTCAATCATAGACTAATATATCATGTTAGGATAGTATTTATACTAACCTTGTCATCTTATAATCTAGTTTATTGCATTTCTAGAATCATGCATAGCTTAGGATGCATCTCATACTAAAATCTATCAAAGCATCCCTCGTTCTTGCATTTGCCATCCCTAAACCATTTTTCTCAGTGATCTGAGAGCAAAAACATTGGTTTGAGGGACATTGTAAGATAGAGAATCATGGGACCCACCTTGGGAAGTTGAGTAATACTTCATTACTCCATAGCTTGCACCAAAAAGTCCTGTGTGTGTGTGTGGACAAGTCTTTTGGAACATTTTTCACATATTGAGTTCTATCGACCCGCTTTTCCCACATATAGTATGACATCGCCCCCTTCACAACTGTAATAGAAGACAATCATGGCAACCAAGCACTATCATAAACAACATATCCAACATATCCATGAGGTAGGGTTAGCACATAGTAAGATACCATCATATCATCATAGACAAATATAAACCTAACATGTATAATGAGTGCATATAGATCTCAAATGTAAGTCCATCTATCATAATAGTCCATAAATATCATCATCCATATGAAACTATAATGTCAACTACAAATATGATATGTCCATCATCAACTATAAAGCATCCAATTCATAGATAAATTCATAAACATTTATCAAAAGCATCATAAAATAGTCTAAGCAATATCTGTATAGTCTATCGATACACGAAAGGGAAAGATGAACTAGGGAGGGGCACTATATCCTCCCCCCTTGTCCCAGGCTTACTTTTGGAAGTCTAAAAATAAGTAGGGAAATAACTCTCGCATCTGTGTTGCATCCTCCTAAGTCGCCAAAGAATTATCATTCAGGTCCCATTGGACCATTACATACTCTATATCGGGACCCCTAAGGGTCAACCCTCATCACTATAGGATGTGCACGAGCTCCAAAGAAAGTTGCCCATATTGTACCTACAATACATTCCAATCCAAAACATGGGTCACATTAGGAAACTATAGCCTCAAAAATGATACATGAAATACATCATGGATACAAGACAAGCTAGTAGCAAGGAATGGCAATAAGACAATGTTGAAGTGAACACTGGATCACCATTTGATATAATCTGATGAGGAATACCATGCAATCTCACTATATCCTCCATGAAAGCTCAAGCCATTATTGTCGTTGAGTAGGAAGGTCAAATTAGAGAGAATTTTGCCACCTTATTCAACCTATCAATGATGACCATGATAGCATTATGACGTCGAGAAGACATCGATAACCCAACAATATTATCCATTGATATGATATCCCATTTCCAGTTTGGAACTAGGTTTGACTACAATAAACCTGTTAGATGTTGATGCTTTGTCTTCACATGTTGACACTCCAAACAATAAGTCACAAAATTTGCTATATCTCACCTCATACTTGTCCAATGATACAACTAACAAAGATCTGTGTGCATCTTCTTGACACCTTGATGTGCCGAGTAAGGTGCACGATGTGCCTATGACAATATCAAAGAATGAAGTCCATTAGAAGGTGGAACATAGATACATCCCAAATGATGAAGAAGACCATTAGACTCCAATGAATAGCTTGAAATCTCCCTTCAAGAGCTCTTCCTAAAGCAATCTCTGCACTAACCTCCTAGTACCAAGCATTTGAAGGAAGTGCACTAAGAATCTAACTCCTCAAACCTACGCTGAGAGTCATCACTGAAACCTCATGCCTCTTGGAACTCAACATATCTACTAAGTAAATATATCACATGAATTTAGTCTTAGTAAAGATATATTGTGAAGTGCGATGATATTTGTGCAGCACGAACCGATGCCCAAGAAGAAAATGCCTCCATCTCACCAAGGCATGCAAAACTACCGCTAACTCTAAATCGTGAGTGGGGTAGTTCAACTCATGATCTTTGATTTTACGCAACTCATAAGCTATCACATGGCCGACCTGCATAAGAACTACTCCTAAATCCTCCAAAGAAGCATCTGTTCACACCACAAAATCACCTAAAGGATTTGACACTGCTAAAATAGGTGCACTAGTTAGAGGCTCCTTAAGCATATGAAAAGCTACCTCACACTAATCTAAACAAACAAACTTCTTCCCTTTCCTCTAAAGAGAATTAATAGGATGAGAAATATTCAAAAATCGTTGAACAAACCGATGATAATAACCTGCAAAGCGCATAAAAATGTGAACTTCACCCACATTAGTAGGCACTAGCCAATCCACAATTGTCTGAATCTTAGAGGGATCCACTGAGATACCCTCTCCTGAAATAACATGGCCAAGATATTTCACCTTTGAACTCGCACTTAGGCATATTGGCTTACAAATGATTCTCATGAAGACACAATAGCATCTGCCTTATGTGCTCCTCATGCTATCTACGGTCCTCAAATACACCAATATAACATCAAGGAATACAAGCACAAATCTATCAAGATAATTCCTAAATAATCCATTCATCAAACTCATCATGTCACATTAGTAATCCCAAATGGAACCATTGTAAACTCATAATGTCCATATCGAGTGCGAAATACTCTCCGATGAATATTTGCCCCATGAATCTTCAACTAGTGATTTCTTGACTTAAGATCTATCTTAGAGAAGACCTTAGCATCCTTTATCTAATCAAAGAGATCATCAATCCTCAAAAAAGGATAACGATTCTTTACCATCACCTTATTCAACTATCGATAATCTATGCACAAGCGAAGAGATCTGCCCTTATTCTTAACAAACAATACTGGTGCTCCCGAAGGAGAGACAGTAGGATGAATGAATCCCTTAGCCACAAATCATCCAACTGCAACTGAAACTCACTCAACTAAAACTCACTCAACTCCTAAGTAGTCATTTGATAAGGTGCTTTAGATATAATCTCTTCTCCATGGACTAAATCTATTCAAAAATCAATATCATGTTTAGGTGGCATACCCAAAATCTCACTAGGAAACACATCCAAAAACTCTTGAAGAATAGAATGATGATGAAAGAGATCATCACGAATCTCTCCCTCATCCAAATCATTTACCCTGACTACAAACAACTAACAACCTTGTCACACACAACACTTCAACTGCATAGCGGAAATCATGCAAACATAAATAGGTCACTACACACCCACTATCTCCACATTCTTACCAGTATCATCAGACACTACACCCTCTTAGCACAATAATCAATCTTAGCCTGATGAGCCTTGAGACAATCCATGCCCAACACAACTCCATAGGACCCTAAAGAAAGAACACAAAGTTCCACTAGAGTGGAACATACTCCTAAATACAACACATGACCATGCACAAGGGAATCCACTACCACCTTGGACCCTGTAGCTAGCTCAACCTGCCACCTATTGTCTTTATTTTCCACCACTAGTCCACATCACTCTACTAAATATGGATATATGAAAGAATATAAAACACAAGAATCAAATAGTATTGAACAAGGAATACCACCTATCTCACCTGAAGTCTCCACAACTGTACCTTGATGCTCATCCTGACGATTATTAACCGTCGTAAATACACAATGAGATCCCCTTGCATCTCTTACTATGGGATTTTAAGTTGTTGGCCTCTAAATAGATATCTGACTAGATCTCTAAGGATAATTCACTACAATATGACCCTACTGGCCACAAGTGAAAAAACCTCCTCTACTAAAGTCATGACTGACTGAAGGTGCACTAGATTGCTGGAAACTACCTTTATTAGAGTTCTATTGAGAATTTTGTATTGGCTCGGTGGCGTGAAAGTGAATAGCATTTTGTTTTCTATGCTCCCTATATGTATGTGATCTCTACCTATGAGAAAAATTATGACTCTAAGAACTCTTCTTCTCATCTACCTTCCTCTATCTCCAAATATCTGACAAGAAATGAGCACGGAACCACTCTAAAAATAACTCCCATGAAACTATCACAATATCCAAGTGCAGTTTCTGCTCCTCCATATGCCACCAAGTGGAAGAAAAATCACAAATATGCATGATCTCACACCTACCCATGTCTAAGAGCCAAGTCTTTACCTCCAAACCACTGCTAGTTCCATCAAAAGTGGGAGGGCTAGTCCTAACAAGATCTCTCATGTGACCTACTACAATCACATCCTGATCTGGTACTACATCGATTCTCCTCTAAGGCAAACTCTCTCTCTCCCTCTCTCTCTCTCTCTCTCTCTCTCTCTCTCTCACTCACTCACTCGCTCCCGATACTCATCTCTATCCTAATGACCAAAATTATGAGATTCCTATTGATTCTCCTGTGTCAGCCCCAAATGACCAAGAATCTCTTGAAGCACATTAATCAACTGTGAAATCACAACACTGCCTCATTGCCCCTACTGCTTCTCCTCATAGTGAGTCTCTTCAGAAACCTCTAGATGAGGGTTTCCTCAAGTACCCACATGATGACCACCTCACCCATGGCCTCTACCTCTATGAGGCATCTCACCTAGACGAGACGTAGATCATCTATAAGAATAAATATAGGGATATTACTATCAAGAAGACAACTAGCAAAGGAACATCAACTACTCTACTAACATGCATAATGGGATCAATCATTAAACCAGAGTACCCGGTGTAAGAACATGGGCTCTGATACCAAATGTGATGCCATCCAAAATACCCTAGAGAAATATAACCATCTAACAAGCAAATAGAGATATTTATTTTTGAAATACTAAACTAATACAACACATATAACTCTAATAACTATAATATCATCTAGCATGATCTTGAATAATACACATATCATTTAATCATGTACATTATCAAATTTAAATAATGAAGATTTAAGGAAAAGTACGCAAGCAATTATAATCAACATCACATTTTATCTTTTCCCTAGGGTATCTCAATGCCATTACTTAAATTAACACAACAATAAGATTATAATAACATCAAAATCATATATCCTCTACCACAATAATCCTATTATCTCTTCCTTTCAAGAACATAGACCCATTCATTATTAATCCATATGCAAACATCATTTTTACCCAATTTACTTCTAAATCATAGGTTCATTTTTAAGCTCCAAATTAAAATGTCCCTAACACTTAAAACCCAATCAATATTTACCATCAAGGCTCCCAAAGAATAACATATCTAAAGTATGATCTTTTCGCATACTTAATCAATACAAGTCTAAATCATAATTCTCATTCCAATGCCATTAATACACATCATATTATACATATAGCATCTATTAAACCCATATGAAGCACAATATTCAATTACAAGAATAAGAGTACATCCAATTTATATTAAACACCTCACAAGTGTACTACAACATATCCTAATACAAGAACCATAGTTCCAATTACCACATCTCTATCTAAATAGATTTGATATGATAATTCATCAATATTACAATATCCCTTTATATAAATATTCATAGTTCCTAACTTACAATTATTATCTCCACATGTTACATAATACATTGTTCCCACTACATCACAAGAATACATATTATTTGCTCACGAATACATGATCTGGTTGAAGAAGTAAAGATCCACATCCATGCAAGGAGCATCCAATGAAGAGAAGAACATCCCAATGGAAGAAGGCATCAAAAAACCTGACCATGTGGAACCATAATGAACCACCCCCATGCTATGGAGAATGACACAAGATCCTACAAATACTCTAGATCTAGCCTGACACCTAACAACCAAAGGATGCAACTAAAACCACCACAAACAAAAAGCATTCTCATGAACAATACTCTAAAACACATCAAGAGGCTAAATCAAAAGCACAAGATATCTAGAGGAAACACAACAACAAGGCATAAGGAACTAGGATCTACATGTAGGTAATTGTGTCATCACATGCTATCACCAAAACAATAAAGGGTATATCCTAGGTAAGGGGAGTTAGAGGTCCTTGTTCCCTGACACATCCATGTTCTGGAGGGCCCTCAAAGAGAACAATCTAGATCATTCAACGAGAGTACCACAAAGGAAGCAACAACACATAATGTAGAAAATGAAAGATTAGACATCCCCAATATCATAATTCATTATAAGCTAGTCGACAACATGCAGACTTACAAACCTTATCATTGAATACATTCCTAAAAACAATCCATACGGACCTGCAAGAGGTGTTCTAATTACAAATCATGAATAGAAATCATCATCTATATTTTCTATTTACCAAAGGACTGAATACAACAAAAAATATAGCATTCGGAATACATCTGGGTCAACCACAAAATATTACATTCTCCAAGACAAGAAAATGAAACGTGTAAAATTGGTTGGGCCCAAACCATGAAGATCTCCTTTGTGAAAGACACAAATTAAGCATGGACCACAAAGGAATGTCGGCCATGGACTCGGCAACATCGAGTGAAGTGCCAATTACATATGCAAGCCAATAAATTGCTCTACAAGAGAATAAATCTCCAACTAGCTGTTAAGCTCAAAACTGCTCAGGGAACCAATAAATAGATAATCCAGAAGCAAAAACTTGTTGAAAAAAGATCCAAATGAATTGAAAATATGGAATAAGGAATGAGAACAAGTCTCGAAGCCAAAGATTTCATCTGCAACGAACAATGAACAACTTCCAAACAATGTTAGAAGAAACACAAAACTAAACTGAAACAAAAGTAAAAACAAATTTTTTTTTGGTTGATGTAAGATTTCTCATTGACCAGGGATGATCTTGCATCAGACACCCCAAGTATAAAAATATGTTCCATGAGAGGAAGCCCATGAACATCAAAAAGGATTCAGGATATACACCCCATGCTCATCTCTAATCCAAATGTCTTCTTTGACTGCAAGTTTCTTCATTCTGACCTCTTCCGGTACCTCTGCTAGATTCTCTAGCTTCTTCTTCTCTTCTCCCTTCTTTCCTTGCTTCATACCTACACTCTGTCTCTTACTGCCACTCCCCTTCTTTTGCAAATCTGATTTAGTTATTCCATCGGAATTCATCTTTTCTACCACCATAACTCTAACTTTTTTGTCATCTGGTACCACCTTGCTATCAAGCCTATCCACAAGGTTTTTCTTCAAATCCAAGTTATCATCTGCATCCTGTTTCTCAGCACAACAACTCTTCACAAGACTCAAGTTCTACAATTTCTTCTCCTTCTCCTTCAAAGAATCCAAATTAAACTTTTGCCCATCCTTCTCAATAGTGATCAAGTTCTTTCTACAATCATAGATAGCTCCTCTATCAAACTGCCAAGGTCTACTGAGAAAAACATGACAAGCACTCATAGACACAACATTACACAAGACTTCATCTTTGTAAGGCCCAGTATTAAAATTTACCCAACAATGCTCTCTCACCTCTTCCGCATGATCATATTTCAACCAACTCACCTTATAAGGACAAGGGTGCTCAAGCCTCTTCAAACTAAGCTTCTCTACCATCTCCTCAGATACCAAATTATCAGTACTTCCACTATCCACAATAACCTTACAACACTTACCTCCTGGTTTGCATATAGTCTAAAAAAATATTCTTCCTTTGTATAGGTTTGGTCTCCTCTCTACTCTGTAAGACTCTTATAAACATAAGGGATTCTCCTTTCTCTGGTTCCACCATACTCACATCTACAACTCTAGTTTCCTAGTCCTTACATGCTAAGAAACTCCTTGCCTTTCCTTTGTTATCCTGAGGACACTCATGAGATCTATGTCTGGTTTCCCCATACTTGAAACATTTACCCAAGAACTCCCTACTGCTTTGCCACTTCCTTTTCTTTGTGTCTTCTATTTTGATTCTTTACTCCATTTAGATTTTGAATCTTCAGTAGTATTCTTCTCCATACTACCACTCATCTATCCTTTGTCCACTGCATGTATCTCTCTTCCCTTAGGGTTATTTTGTTGTCTTCTCTTCACTTTATCTTCTACCTTCAGAGCATATTAATAAGCCTCCTCAACTATATAAATCTTCAGCATACTCATCTCATCCTGAATTTTAAATCAAAGTCCATTTATGTATCTGGCCACCTTATCCCTATCCATCTCTCAATGTTTGGTTCTTTCAATCATCACCTTATAGAATTCCTTAGTATACTCCTTCACACTCATGTCCTTTTGTTTCAATTTCCACAACTTCTTGAACAACTCCAACTCATAGTCTCCCGAGATGAATTTAGTGTTGGCAACAACAATGAAGGAAAACTAAGAGTGGGGTAAATCAGTTTTCGCCAAATTATCAAACTTAATCGCAAATGCAAATATGATAAAATGCAGTAACAAAAAAGATAAGAAAATAGATATCACAACACACAACACCAATATTTTGACATGGAAAAACTTGTTAACGGAAAAACCATAGTGGGAACCTACCCACAATAAGATGATACTCTACAATAGTATGTGAAAATAATTACAATGGGGAATGCACCTACATTCAGGCTCACTGCCTAGAGCTCACTACTCAAGATATAATAACCCAGAAGGCTAAAACCCCCAGGGAAGTCTCACTAACTTACAATAAGATTTAGACTACAATTCGGAAGGAATGAACTGCACTAATATCATCTTCTTATGTCTGGTGATAGTTCCAGCTAAGCACATTTGTGTGCCCTGCAACACTTCAATCTCTGCTCAATCTCAATGTCAAAGGATGTATTTTCTTGTTCACACCTTTACCAGTCTATGATAATGCAGACACTACATCAACACATAAATTACATGACTAAGGCATCTATATATATCGATCATCAACCTTGGCAACAAGGTCGGCTAAACCCTCAACTCACAATTACAAAATTACATCACACAATACAAAGATCAACCACTGGACCAATACAATGATATACATGACATAACATAGACCTAAATCAAATCTCCAAACATGCAACACCACTAGAAATCTCGCCAAGAACAACTACAACACGCTACACCACCAAAAGTACCGTATAACACGAAGAATATCACTGGATCAACAAAAACACCAAGAATGTGCACAAGGATCAATACAGACCATCAAAACAAATAGGACATAATTAGGAAACACTAGCAAGCATATTAGAATCATCTGTAACAGTTGTACCAACACCACTTATCAAATCTTCATCAATCAACATCTGAAACTCAAGAACACTCAAACATCAGCAACTGTCACAAGGAAAGATAACTTATGGAGAACCAAATCACAAACCATCAGAAATGAAGATACACAATAACATTCCAAACAATCTCCCAAAATCTCAACTCAAGATCTGATCACACCGAAATATAACGGAGTAAATACCGAACTCTGCAAAGCACTAATAAGAAAAACCAAACTGCAAACTGGATCATATGATATGATCAATTAAGCTTCCGGATCACTGAAACCAATACAAAAAGATATAATGATATAATAAATACTCCATAAAAGAAACTTTGATCCCAATAAACCAACCTGCAACCACTGAAGCAATAAATCACAGGAATATGTTGACATCAATGACAACAACATATCCTAGCAACAACAATGTCTAACCTTTAGCCTTCAATCTTGCAACCATCTACCTCCACCAAGTGATTTTCGTCTCACCATTCTCCACTCTATCCCTCTGCAATTATTTCCACCATAAAGAAGCATGCCCTTTCAACTTAGTTTGTGCTAACAAACCCTTTGTGGGTCTTTAACATCTTCAAACTCAAAGTAGTCCTCCAACTCTCTGATCCGATCTATCAGGTCTTCCAGATTCAATTTACTTGAAAAGTTAGAAACCCCAACTTTATTAATTTTGCTTACTTGTGCCACCGCTCTATGAAATCTTTCTTCTCTTTCATTTGTCGTTCCTTCAACCTCTTCGGCCTCTAGCTCTTCCCCTGCCTCTTCATACTCATCCTCTGATTCTGGATTCCTCTGTAAACCAGGTAGCACATTTCAGATCTCATTCCTCATCTCATTTATAAAATCCTCCATCATCTACTCTACCCTTCTAGGTTCCATCCTTCTCAATGGCATCTCCTCCTTTGATCAGGTGCAACTGCCTCAACTAAATGATCTAACTACAAAGTTTCAATTGCCTCTCCATCGGTGATCTATTGAACATACTTGAAACCTACCTCAAATCAATGATCTATTCACCCAAAGGAATGCCTCAAGGTTTGCAAACAACTCTGGTACCAATTGACACATCCATGTTCTGAAAGGCCCTCAAAGAGAATAATTTGGATCATGCGGGAAGAGTAACATAATGGAAGCAACAACACAAAATGTATAAAATGCAAGATTAGACATCCACAATATCATAGATTCATTATAAACTAGTCAACAACATGCGGGAAAACATGCAAGCTTATAGGCCTTATCACTGAATACATTTTCGAAAACCATCCATCCAGACCTCCATGAGGTGTTATAATTAAAAAACATGAATTGAAATCATCATCTATCTTCTCTATCTACCAAAGGATCAAATACAACAAAATATATAGCATCTAGAACACATCTAATTCAGCCACAAAAGATTACATTCTCCAAGATAGGAAAATGAAAGGTGTAAAATAAGTCAGACCCAAAGCGTGAAGATCTCCTCTGCCAAAGACACAAATGAAGTGCAGACCACAAGGGAAGTTAGACCAAGGACTCGAGAACATCGAGTGAAGTGCCAATTAGATCCGCAATCCAAGAAATCGATTCGTAAGAGAAGAAATCTCCAAGTAGCTGTTATGCTAAAAAATACATCGAGAACTAAGAAATAGATAATCCGACTGCGACAAATTGCTGAAAAAAGATCCAAAACAACTGAAAATATAGAATAAGGAATGAGGACAAGTCTTGAAGCCAAAGATCTAATTTGTAATGAACAATGAATAACTTCCAAAGAATGCTGGAAGAAACACAAAACTGCAACACAGAATTGAACATAAACAAAACTAAAAACAAATAATTTTTTTGGTTGATGCAAGATTGCTCATTGACCGGGGATGCTCCTGCATCATTCCCGACATCCATGATACACATGTGGAACCTTCTTAACCTTTAAGGAAATCAAGCGATTTTTGTTTATCTGGTTACCAGATCTTCCCAAACCTCATCCCAAGTTTGTAATAGCACTTCAAGCCATGAAATGGGGTACCACCAATACCTTTCTTATCTTATTAAGATGAGTTACTATTACCCTTCCCACCTAAGATTAATATATTACATTATCAATCGATTATACAATAAACTCCCAATGAGCTATCCCAATTAGCTGTCCCAATGGTCTAGACCTTGACTCATAAACACAAGGAAAGCAATCCATTTCTCATGACCTTGACAGTCTCATGGAAGCCCACTCTCCTTAATCATGCACCTAGACCTTAGGGTAACAACATACTCATATGAAAGAATAAGGGCTCTCAAATGCAGCATAACCCAGATAACCAAGGCTTCCCACCATAACGATAATCAACAATAAATGCATACCAATGCCAATAATCACAACCTCATAAACAACATGAAAACACATAGCATCCAATATCCACAATATCAAGTATATCTAAATGATCCCAACACAATAGCAAGGTATTATTCATCTTTCTTTTCATATAATAATACAAATAATCAATCTTAATCAATAATCCAATCTCATAATAACTCAGGAACTCGGAAGTATCAAACATAGCCTCTGGACTAGCGAAAATCCAAAATAGAAAGCTAAAACGAACACAAAAAACCAAACAAAATAGTCAAGTGTATTCTCATACTGAAACGGTGCATTCAAAAACCAATGCAACACTTTCATTTATTAGTTTAGCACATATAGTCTATAGTGTAGTGCCTATATCAAGTTCTGCAGCACATGCAAGCCACAAAATGACACATATAAGCAATACAATAACACATTTTAAAAATCAACTAGCACATTTAAATTATTAAAGAGTGCATATACTCCTTAGTATAGCGCATAAGCTATAATCTCTAGTGCATCTTCTTAAAAGAACAGTGCATATATTATAGAAGAGCAAATACTTAGAAATGGAAATTAGATTCATGACTATGACACAAAATTTCCACTTAAACCAAATACGGCTTCCAAGATGAACTCACGAGGAAATTATCAACCCAAAACGAAGTGTAACATAAGCCAAAGAAGATAAATAACAAGTAAACATAGATACAAATCAACTCCACATACTGGGACTATTCCTGACATCACACGGGGACTTTCATAACCAGAGTCTCAGAACATCCAAATTTTTCTACATAATGCATTCACATCATCAAAAAATAATACAAAATGAAAAAAAATAGTCTCTTGGCAATGTATTCAAAATCTCCAAGCAAAACCAAAACTATAAAAGAAAAACTCAAGGTTCACTATCAAGCTCAGTCACGGTAAATTCCAAAATGTCCAAATGCCAAAAGTCACAACCCAGTGACATCAATAGAGCAAGCATATAAATTTCAAATCAACATTTATTCAACATCTGGCAATGTTTTTACAAACACAGTACATACAGTCCTTTCAGAGTAAAATGGGAGAAGGTTAAAACTCCTCCAACCTGGACAATAGAAGTGATGCTCTAAGAATTCGATGAAGTGAAAACCCAATCCAAAATCCAACTAAACTAAAGCCAAGATCCAAGCAACATCCAAGCAACCAAAATCTTCAGCAATATAGAAAAAATTTCCAAAAAGCCAACCACGACAAAATCTCAAAAACATATCTATACAAATTCATTCAAAAATTATGCAATATGCCAACCAATCAAAATAATCGGGAATATAGTATTTCATACCTACCATGCCAAATATCAAGACAAAATATAATAAAATAATATTATTTAAACATTCCAAATCTCACACCCAATCATAAAATAGGGTAGGTAAGATTAATAATTAAATAATAAATAAATGAATAAACCAAATAAGAAAATGGGAAATGAATAATAGTAACCAACAAATAAAATATAAAGGCTTAATAAAATAACCCAATAATAAAAATCCCAATTAAATATTAAACCATAATAAATAAAGAGAGGTTCAGTGATAAAATAATTAAATCAAATAATATAAATGCTCAAATGAATATTAAACCATTGAATAATATAAAACCATAAATAAATATAAATCCTCAATAAAATAATCACACCTAAATATTTAAATATTATTACCAATCGTTAAATTAATTTAACATTATTAAACTATATAAGCCAATTAATTAATTTATAGTTTAATTAACCAACAATATCAACTCTTCAAGACAACCCAACATAGGGTAACATAAAATACCACATGACACCAAAAAACAACTCTAACCGTGATACTAAGACTAACATGCTACCAACTAAACCTATAGTGTAGCATGGGATCTCATGTCACCTTCGATCAACTTGCCATTGGGATAAAGACACGCTCAGACCTGTAAAGCTAGGTGGAGTTGATTTCTAGTACCTGCAAACCTGTCACCACCAATGTAAACACAACAAAATACATGTATATAGCATATAGCATGAATTAATCAGACAAGTGAAAGGGAGTTGCAATGTCATATCATGCTCATAAATGAGTGGTATGACATCGTCCCCTTCACAATTGTAGTAGAAGACAATCATGACAACCAAGCATTATCATAAACATCATATCCAACATAACCATGAGGTAGGTTTAGCACATAGTAAGCTACCATCATATTATCATAGACAAATATAAACCCCACATGTATAATGATTACATATAGATCATCAAATGTAAGTCCATCCATCATAATAGTCCATGAATATCATCATCCATATGAAACCATAATGTCAACTGCAAATATGATAGGTCTATCATCAACTACAAAGTATCCAATTCAAATATAAATTCATTAACATCTATCAAAAGCATCATAAAATAGTCTAAGTTATATTTGTATAGTCTATCAATACATAAAAGGGAAAGATGAACCAAGGAGAGGCACTATAGAGGAGATCTTTCCCAAGCACCTCCTGGTAAGATACCTTTTCATAAATTTCCTTGTTAGCAAGAATATCGGCTATAAACCCTTTAACAATGATGAACCTCATATGAACCAAAATAATTCAATTGCAAGAGAACTTTATCCAAAAGCTATTGAAGCTGCCAAACATGGCTCTTGTTATTAATGAGAGCATGAAATATAAACATAGAATCCCCTTGAATAATTAAATCTTTTAGACCAAGGGAAATAGAAAAATCAGGACCAAGGCTAAGAGCCTAAAGCTCTGTGTTATTGTTAGATCCATCCTAAATGCATTTATAACCAACTTTAATAATATTTGCATTAGACTCAAATATGAGAGCACTGATACCAAACTTTCCTAGATTACCTCTAGAAGCCCCATCATAGTTCAATTTAAGTTTAGCCACATGAGGAAGAAACCATTTAGCCTCCCTTCTTTTAGCCAATTTATCCTAACAACTACCAACAGAACCTTGCATAGGTAGGGCTTTAAGCAAAGGTCGATTCAAAGTTACTTCACTATCCCAAGAAGAAAATGATTTAAAATGATCAAAATTCTTAAAAATGAAAGACATTGCCACTTATGATATAGACTTTTCTTTAATGAGAAAAACCTTAGGCAAAGAAGAACATTTCTTTCTGAAGATCATTTCTTTCAAACCCAATGTTCCATGCAATCATAGAAGGGCCAACTTCCCAAAGGCATGAAAAAAAGAAGATGAGGATGACAACCAGATCGACTAGCTGGCAAATTGATCAATCAGGGAAGGAAATAAAGTTGAAAACCATCCTATCCTCCTAAAGAACCAATACCAACATTGAGCGGAAAAGGGACAATCCAAAAGAGATGGTCTGCGGATTTAATAAAATGACCACAAAGGACACAAGGAAACATAATAGTAATACCAAGGAAATCTAATCTTAGAATAGTTAAAACCCTATCTTTAATAGCCAACTAGGCAAAAGAACCAACTTTAGGAAGATAGGGAAGACCCCAAAATAATTTACTAGAGCAAACAAAGAGATGATCAGCTATAATAAGAGATGTATACCCCTCCTTTACAGTATAATTACCCGATTTTGCCTTAGTCCATATGAGTTCATCATCTTTATCAAGAAACACAATTGGTCTATTCTTTAAAATCTCATTGTAGTCATTTTAAAATCTTGTGAAAGAGAAAAAGAATCAATCAATTTCCAATACATGCAACTGGCAACAACCCCAATTGATCAACATAAAAATAATAAATAACATAAATACCCCAATGGGACTTTAAAATTGACATAAGCTCGGACCAATCCCTAATATTGACCATAGAAGGATAACCATTCCAAACCTCTTCCCAAATCTTGGTCTTTTGACCATTATGAATGAGCCACAATAAATGAGGCAAAATAACAAAACGACATGAAGAAATAAAATTCCAAATGGATGACCCTTTTGGAAGAGAAAAAGAAATAAAAATACTCTCATTATCATAAGTGTTCTAGTACTTTGCATGCATAATCCTAGCCCACTTTGCCTTAATATTTTGATATAGTTTTCATACCAACTCATCTCTAAGAGCTTTATTTTGATGCTCCAAACCTCTAATACCCTTGCCTCCCAAATCCTTCGGAAGAAAAACCTATCCCAAGCAACAAGGGAAATTATAGGTTTACCCCCAACATTATCATTCCAAAGAAAACCCCTTAAAATAGATTACAATTAAATAATGAAAATTTTAGGAGTTTTTAAAACGTACGTAAGATAAATAGGAATAACATTCAAGACATGTTTTATTATCAAAATCTTTCTAGAAAAAAGATAACCACTTATCAAAGTTATGATTCTTTGATCCAACAAGAAAAGGAATTCCCAAATACTTATAAGGAAAAGAGCCAACTGATAAAAACAAAAATCGAGATAACCTATGTTGAACCATGGGAGAGACATTCATAAAAAATATTTTACATTTTGTCTCATTAACTAATTGCTTGATTATTTTAGATTCAGAAATAGTAGCACAACCAAAAACCAAAGTGTCATCAGAAAATAAATAGCATCTATGGGGATCTTCAACATTATTCATATGGATACCTTTCCACAAGCCAAGAGATTTTGCAACACTAATCTAGCTCTATCAATCCTTCGACCATGATTATAAAGAGGAATGGAAATAAAGAATCCTCATGTATGATACCTCTAGAAGAAGAAAAAAAACACAAGGAGATCCATTAAAATCAAAACCAAAAATCTAATAGTAGTGATACAAGTAGAGATCCATTTAACCCACCAACCTGAGAATCCAAATTTCCTCAAAACTGCAAACAAGAACTCCCGATTTACTCTATCATAAGATTTCATCATATCAAGTTTAAGGATCATAGAAGGAATTTTCTAAGAAGAAATCGAATGTAGAACCTCATGAGAAACAATCGCTCCTTTAGGAGTTTCCCTATCAGGAACAAAACCATCATGTTCATCTGAAATGATTCTAGGATAAATCTTTGCAACCTAATATAAATTGCTTTAGTAAAAATCTTATAGAGAATGTTGTATAATCTAATTGGACTAAACTCAACAAAAGATCTAGGATTACCCACCTTAGGGATAATAGAAATTAAGGTAGTATTGAGTTCCTTAAGAATGGACCTATTTCTTCTAGATTCTTCTAGGGCTAAAAGGACATCATTTCCAATAAAATCCCAACATTCATGAAAAAAGAGGACCATGAAGCCATCTAGACTAGGTGCCTTTTGGGGAGTCATAGAAAAACATCCTTTAACTCCTCCAAAGTAAAAATCAATATCAATATCTTATTATCATCCATGGAAATAAAAGATGGAATAACATCCAGGAAAGAATCATTAGAGATCATGGGTTCAACAATAAGATTTTAAAAAAAAAATTAATTGCTTATTGAGATGAAATATCCTCATCTTCAATCAATAAACCATTTCTATCTTAAATTCCACAAATCCCATTCCTCTGTCTATGAATTTTGGTTGAAGCATGAAAAAATTTAGTGTTTTGATCCCTATTAGCTAACCAAAATTCCCTATACTTTTTCCTTCAATAGATTTCTTTCCGAAGAAAAATCTCATCTAATTTAGCAGTTAAAGACTTTTGAAGCTCAAAAGTCTAAGAATACATTCCCCTTGAGATGATAATCTCATTTAACTACCCTAATTCATGTTGGATTCTATATTTTTCGTAAAATATATTCTTAAAATGAAAAACATTCCACTCCTTAATCTTACCCTTCAAAAAAGTAAGTTTCTTGACAATTTGATACATTCTAGATCCATGAAAAAAAGGAGCATTCATCCACCAATATTTCAAAAAAGGAAGGAAAGATTTATCCCTGAACCACATCGATTCAAACCTAAAATGAACCTTATGAGGAGCTCTATCCTCTAAAATAAAAAACAATATAGGAAAGATATCAGAGCCTAGATAAGGTAAAACAACAAAATAAACATCATGTTGCACTGAAAGCCAATTAGAAGAGATCAAAAACCTATAAAATCTCTTAGAAATTTGGCAAAAGTATTTTTCCTTATTAGTCCAAGTAAGAGAATCATTATGAGGCTTGCAATCAATAAGATGATTAGACTGAACAAAAGCTCCAAAATCCTCAATAATTCTTTTGTTAGGAATAATACCCCCTAACTTTTCAGACTCATCTAAAACAACATTGAAATATCCTCCAACCAATTCCTTACTCAAAGGAGAAGAAACCAAAACAAATGGTCACACAATTGTTTTTTATCAAATATACCCATGGGACCATATATATTAAAGAGCCAATACTTTACTGATCATAATCTACTTTTAACCAGAGAAAGCATCCAAGAGGATGAAGATTCCACCAAAGAAAAACCCACAACCCAATCATTCCAAAGGAAAGTTAGCTCCCCCGAAGCATCCACAAATGAGATGAAATAAAATTTCCAAGTCTTCCAAGAAAAGAACAAAGATTCAGCAACAGAAGAGTTCAATTTAGTTTCCTATAACATAGCAATATCAAAATTAATCACACCCAACTGACACTTTATTAAGCATCTCTTATTAGGGGCATTTAAGCCCCTAACATTCCAAGAAAGGACCCTCATTTTCTTTGAGGGGAGACAGTCTCTCCCCTCTTCTTATAAGTTTTAATTTGGGATACATTCCTAGAAGTATACTCAACCTACAAGTTTCATTTGGTAGCCAAAAATCTAGTCATAGGAGGACTAAACTTTTTCTTCCTTTTCTTAGAAGAGCATGAAGAAGAAAACAAAGTAGATTGAATACCATACCAACATCTATCTCTTATTGAGTTTTAAGGCTCTTTGGATTTCTACCCCTTCTAGAAGGTGATGAATAAAATAATGGAGAGTGAATAATGGGAAGACCTCTAGCTATCTCCCTATCCACCAGACCATCCAAATAAACTTTATTGTTAACATCAAAAGCCTTATCAAGAGATAAAATATCGAAGGGAAGTTTGAGAAACAAGAATAGGAGTATGATTCCCCAATTGAACCAGATCATTATCAATAGCCATAAAAACTCTATCACTAATATCTTGATCCAAGACAATATTAGACTCTTCAACAATTTTTTGAACTTGTGAAATCAACTTTGCATCAGGTATAATAATATCATTTTTATTAAATGCAATTTAGCTTTGTCCTTATGGACTGAAGCACATAAATCATTTTTAGCAAATGCCAATGATTAATTTTTAGCATAACATCTTTGATAGCTGAAGGTTTCAATTTATCATTAATGTCTACAACTAAAAATGTATCTTTACCATTAATAACTTTATCCCAAATACTATCATTATGAGTAAAGGAAGGTTGATGTTCAAAGCCTATAGCAAAGTCCTTGTTCATAGGGTTCTCTAGATTAGCATTCCCCTCCAAACTAGGCATAACAAGACATTCCTTGGCCACAAAATGATTGGGCATTTTATTCCCATTAGGAGCATTCAAATCAAGTAGATTCACGGAACTTACAAATTTAGGACCCAACATAGAAGAATTTGTATTGCCAAATAAACAAAAGTTTTTAGAATCAGATTTTTTAAGCCTATAGAATAAGTTTGAATCAATAGAAATATTTACTTTAGGGCAGCCTAAAGGATCTTTTATAATGTCCTACCTCCATATGCCAAAGGAGGACTTAATATTGCAAAACCGGGGAATAAGGAAGAAGATGAAATCAACACACGGATCTTAACAATTACGACCCCCTCAACCAATAACAATCACTCTTTAAAAAACTACCAAATGAATTCCCCAATTTTTCAAGTACTTCAAAATCATGGAATTCATAAAGTAAAATTGGAAGAATAAACCGAACCGAAAACAATTTCGAAGAGTAATATAAAATCTAAAACAAGGGTTTCCAAAGAAAAATAGAAATACGATTTTTCCCAATCCACAACCAATCTTGTTCTTAAACCTTGAGTTTTTCCTCTTTTGAATCAAAAAATAATACAAGTATTTGAGGACAAAACTTGAAAAAACAATACGCCATACATTTATAAAGAAGTTGCCTCTGAAGTTTAGACAAATAAATAGATTCACCCCAATACCTGAATGATAATCACAAAATAATTCAAATCCTTACCATGCCAAATCTTGGAATCATTACTTAATTCAATAAGTGGAACCCCTTTTTTAGGGTTTTCTTAATTTTGCAACGCAATCCCTCGATCCCTATAACCAATCACCATAGCCTTCTTAAGTGTTGATCAACCACTAAGTGATCAACATCTCCTTACCAACATCTCCCATCTGAGAAGATTAAACCCCAAAAGCCTTGCGATGCCCAAAGGGAACAAAATTAGGGTTTTCTTATTTCCTCCTAGCCCACATATGATTCTCCTTCATCCACTTACTATTTCAAAAACTCTTCCTTGGATTATTTGATAGAATAGGTTGTGAGCCAAAACCATGGAAATATTGTGAAGTATGGTTGAAATTTCTTTGATTTAAAATTGCATTCACCCATTTCCCATTTTGGAAAACCCACTGAGGAACATGAGCACCGCTTGTCGAAAACTGGGGTGGGGGAGGATCATGTAGAGCCTCATCACCCCATCTATCATTCAATGCCCACATTTTCGCACCCCCGCCTTGCCCCGTATGCTCTGATGATTCATATGAAGTAGTGTGTTGTCATTCATGTCAACCCATAATATAATTGATGTAAACCCAAAATTTAATATACTTTATTATTTAGATATTATTTTTATTATAATATAATAATTAAAATCTAAAAAATTCAAATTTGTTTTATTAAATTAAGTATTTATATGTTAAAAATTTATTTATTTTATATATATCATAATTAAAATAAATAAGAAAACTACATTTTCAAAGTTGAAAATATCAAAAGTATTAAGTTTTCAATTACATATATATCTAATGCGCAGTTATTTGGCTTCGTGGCAACAATTTATATAACATGTCCTCAAAATAAAATGGTTGATAGTATTAAATAGAAAATGCCTGGGTTGTGGATAATTCTCAGTGTCCTAAAATTGGTGAATTTAAATAAAGATTTTAAGATTCATAAATTAATATTTTTGGCTTAAGCTTGACAAATTATGTTATTTAAACAATTTATTTTAAAAGATGATAAATGAATATTAAAAATTGAAAACCATTTCCATTCAAAACGATAACACGATTGTTATGTCAATAGTCTTAACACTTGTCGTTGAAATAGGTAAGAAAAGTGCTAACGTCTGGACATGGTGCCAGTCATCTATTTGTCCATTGCAATTTAAATTGTATGCATTTATTAATGTAGTATACATTGGGAGAACTTAAAAAATTACCATGCGAAATGGGCATTGTTTTTAGACAAAAAATAAAAAATGACAAAAAACAATTTGAAATAAAATAAAAAACTAACAAAAAGTGAGATCAACCATTGCATACATTTCAATAGTCTTGTACAGTTCTAGATAGATGCTAACTGTAGATTTCATATATTTGGTCATCTATTTCACATAATGAAACGTGTTCGGCATAACAAGACATTATAAATCTATTCTCATTTCTAACTTAAATATAAAACAAGCATAGAAAGAATTTTTTTTAAAAAAAACATAGGAGAATATCTTCCTTTTCAAGACTAATCCATCACATTCAAAGAAACATGCTTTCTTTTATTATGTGATATTTCCAAAAAGAATTCATAAAAATTCATGTGATCACTTTCATGCTCCAACAAAATACCAAGTAGGAAAGCATTTCTTCCAATTATTAAGAAATCCTTCCCACAATCACAAGTGAGCTCTCAAGATTCACATCAAAACCTACTCCTCAATCTTCAAGGGATCCCAAACTCTCAAAATATCAAGTAGAATTTTTTCTTCCAAACTTGCTCTCTCATTATCTTCTCTCAAAATGGAATAATATAATTCCTATACTTGGAAGCTCTTATCTAACGCCAAGCTAAGGGTTAAATAATGCATAAACCTTGTTACCTGATCTTCAACAAAAGAATAATAACAATTTTCCATCCCCTCCCAAGAAAACCCAAGTCAAATGAAATTTAACAAAGGAAAATCCTCTAAAACAAGTGTTTTAAATAAAATAATTACTATAATAGTTGTAACTTTATCACAACCAAGTAAGAGAATGCAAACTCAACCCAAATAAATGAATTTATTTAGAATAAAAAATAATTTATATCTAAAGAATACTAATGTGAAGCCACATGGGTACACTCACTTACCCAAGGTCAAACAAGGAACACTCCAACTCCAAAATCAAATATATAAAATCCACTTACACAAATTAAAAAGTCACTCATATCAAATGAAAGATTCCTCAAACTTCTAACTCAACCTAAAAAGAATTTCACAATTAAATAAAATATAGAAAATTAAATTTTGAACTTTACCTTAAGTTAAAACATTAATACATAGTTTTCAACCCATTCTAAATAATGCATAATCTATTCTAAAAAGTATGGAACATATTCTAAGAAATGTGGAATAGATCATAACTTTGCATAGAACTAAGTAGATACATGTAATGAGCAAACATTATCATATATGATGATATCATATAATGTTCAAGTTGGAAAGTGTATATGATTGTTTTAGAGATCATGAAAAAAGTCCTTTGTCATTCTTCTATGAATTTGGTCTGAATTCCTTGATAGATAAATTTTCTAAAATATTTGAAGAACACCTACTAAGATATTGGAAGAGAAATATACACTTTACATAAAATATTCAGGGCAATAGATAAATAATTAGTTTAGATAAATAAATAGTTTAGTGTGTGGTGAAAGAGTTTGAGCTTAATTGCCAAATGGTTGCTTAAGGAAGTGACTCAAGAGCATCTAAATTTTAGGGAGATTGTTGGATGTAGTGATAATAAAGGCTTGTTCATTATAACTTATATTTTCATGTATCTTGCTTAGAGATAGTGCTTATCTCCTCAGCAATTTATTTGTATCTTGCCCTAAGGTAGTGAACCTCAAATTACAAGTTCTTTTGGGAGTAGTGAGCTTCCTTGGGTAGTGAGCCTTAAAAAAAAATGTAATATTGTTCATATAGTGTGAGTGAACTCTCATTGTGGTTTTTACCTTCCTAGGTTTTCCATGTAAAACTGGTGTTCTCTTTTGAACTTTTTGGCAAGAGACACTATTCCGGTGAAGATTGATGCATGATAAACGCTTAGGAGTTGTCATTGGTTGCAACTTAGTTCAGAAATTATATCCAATATGTGTCTAGATTTGATTTACCGGAAGTTGCACTATTCATTTGGCATAAGTCTAGAAGGTGGAATACAGTAACCGGTAGAGTATGAGTATAGTGTGCAGATCTTGATTTTGGTTGTATAACTTTGGTTCTAGTAATAGAGGAAGGTGATTTAAGGTTTGAGGTAGGTTATTCTATAATCCTGATATTGGGTGTTGATTCATGAGCATGATTGAAGGTCCAGTATCTGGTAATTCAGGAAGAACAGAGCTATTTTGATGTAACGTTAGTGTGGTGTGGAATCTTTAGGTTGATTTCGGTGATTTGTTTTATGTTTGAGGAATTTGGGCCTACATATGGGAAGCCTATTATCATTTTGTTTGGGTTCACATATGGATTTGTGGATGGATTGAGCCGACTTGTTGATACACATTTCATGTTGCATGTTATGCGGCCTTTGCAAGCAGACATGGGAATTGATCTATTTTTGCAGTGCGGATATATAAGACCGATTTGGTTGAGCATTTTGAGAGATGATATGAGTGTGAGAAGTATATATGAGCGAATGTGAGAATTTTTGTGAATGTGATTAAGGTTTTAGTGCTTTGGTATATGACAGAGCAGTAGAACAAAGTAGGAAGACAAAATAGTTACAAAAGGCAAATTGAGCTTAACCAGAACTGCTATTTGGTATTAGTAGATGCTATTCTTCAGTTCAAATACTATTGTAATAATTTGTAATTATTTGTAGGATAGTGAGTCCTCCGGGTTGTAGCCCTTTTTTTTGTATTTGAGTAGTGATCTCTAGACAGTGTGCCTGAATGCAAGTGCATTCCACTCTTGTAATATTATCATACTCCTAATAAAAGTATAATAATATTGTGGATTCAAATCCCACTATGGTTTTTTCCTTTCCATGTTTCCACATAAAAGTTCTGGTGTTATGGTTTTGTGGTTGATTGGTTTATGTTTCTGCACTTCACTTTCCTTCTTATGTATTCGGTGGTTTAAGAATTAGTTTAATAAACTTGTGAATTACAGAACACTGATTCACCCCCCCTCTTAGTGTTCATTGATTCCAACAATTTGTATCAGAGCCTAACAACTTGAGGAAGATACAGAAGATTGAATCAATGGACTCCAGTTTGTAGAAGCAACTTATTGTGGCACTTGAAGATCTTGATGTAGCAATGAAATAAAAAATTATCCTAAGGAGAAGTCTGGAAGTAGCTGAAAATTTCATTAAATCCATGAAAGAACAAGTGAATATTTCTAGAGAGAAGAGAAAAGAACTTATGGATAAACTCAAGGAGAAAGAAGAACAAAGCATTGACAATCAAGCCCTACAAGACAAGACAAATGAATGTGAGAAGCTTTCTAGAGAGAATGCAATCCTGAAGAATGAGATGCAATCCATTGTGATGAAGCTGACAAATGATATTGAAGACATGAAGAAGAATGAGGAAAATTTGACTCAGTCATTGAAGGATAGATCTGATGAATGTTGCAAATTGAACTATGAGAATAATTAGTTGAAACTTGAATTGGTGCAATCCACAAATGATGGGGAAGAACTTGAAAGACTAGCTAATAATTTTGAGAGATGAACTTTCTAATGCCAATGAGTACAAATAAAAATTCAAAGCTAGCTCAGCTAGACTTTATGAGATGCTAGAAAGTTATAGAAGTGGAAAAGACATACAAGTACTTGGATATGAGAAAGGAGAATCCTCCGGCTCTAGACAAAGCAATCGTTAGAAGAACAAGAGACCTCTGGTAAGATAGCCTAACGCTTATAAATTCAATGGTAAATTTTTTGCTTGTAATAAGTTCAGTCATATGGCAAGTCAATGCAGAAAAGGGATGGTAAATAGTGGTCCTACCTTTACCAGTCAATGTTTCAAATGCAACAACTTTGGTCATAAGTCAAACATGTCCATAGTAGTGATGAATAATTTCCAAAATAAGAGATGTTATGCTTGTGATATATTTGGACACATTTCTAACCAATGCAGGATGAGTCCAAATCAAATGAACTTTAGGCCTATGCAAGGAAATGTTGTTTGTTATGCATGCAACAAATCTGGTCACATTGCAAAATATTTTAGAAGCAAGAATGTGAGAAAGAATACTCAAGTAGAGAAGAATAGATCAAATGAAAAGGGAAAAGCGAAGGTTGAAGAGGTCAAAGAGAAGCATAAGAAGATGTGGGTTAAGAAGGAAGATTCGAATACATAGAATGGCTCCACACCTGATTCTGGTGTTGGAACCTCATCCGGTAACTAAGGCATTTTGGCCTTAGGGGGAAGCTTTTCATGCAAATCCTTAAAACCCCTTTTGGAGATCTATAATCAGTTGAGGATGGTTGCAGATGATTGAGATTAGTTGTATAGTTGATATCCAGAAGATTACATGCCTATCTGTTAATCTAGTGATAAATTATTGAAGAAACATGGTAACCAGAAAGCCTTTAGGGTTGTGCATTTATTACAACTTAAAGTTTTTTTTTGGTGGATAAAAGGGCATTTCTATCATTCATTATTCACATTCTAAATGAAGAGAAAGAGCAAAGGAGAAAGGCAAACGAGATTAAGTAGTGAAAACAAACTTGAAGCGTTTCGACAATGATTCCTAGCATCTAGTTAAAATTGAAAAGGTGTTTATCTGTATTCGAGTTGTACTTCATACCCTAATTTTGAAATAGCATCGGCATTCTGGTGTAGCAACTTCATTGGTAGTAGAAATCACAGAAAGGGCAAGGCCAATGTTTAAGAAACATCCATTCAAATTGGTCAAAGAGGATCCAAAAGGAGCATTTTCCTCTATGTTGTATGACATGTTGCACAATGAAGATATTAGGGCATACATTCATTGTAATACTGAAGAGATTGGAAATGTAGATATGCTATCATTATACTCCAAGGATATGATGGATGGGATGGGGAATCTGAAGCCTGAATTCAAATCATTGCAAGACAAGGGTTTTATCTAGTTTGTTTATTTTCTAGTGTTCGATGAACTCGAATGGGTCAGGTATGCCTTGAGCCGAATCCATGATGAGTTTATATGGATGGATAGACCTCATAAGATCACAAAGAAATAAATTCAAGAAGTAACCTGTTTGAATGCAACCGGTGAGATGCCCAGGCTAAAAAATGTCAAGAACGCAACAGTGATAGTGGTTACCGGATCCCAGCATGACAGTCGATCGATGGTAATAAGTGAAATCATTAAACATGATGTGAGATTTGCCTCAATGGTGACAAGATATAAGGTGTAACAATCCAACAAACAGAATGCAGTATCTAGTACTACAATCTATGCAGCCTATTAGATAATCAAGGAGGACAAGTAATATGATCTGTGTGGAGTACTTCTCTGTGAGCTAATGAGAAACCTAAAGAAGATCAAACAAGATAAGAAACATGTTTTCAAATTTAGTTCGTTGATTGTTTGTTTGAAATTTTACTTTTTGAATGAAATCCTTGGTATAGGAAAAGTACAATAGCCTTATGATAAACTGGTGGCAATCCAAATTAAAGAAGGTTTGCAAGGATTGGGTGATTTAGTAGCTCAGAAATCTACTTTGTGGGGTTACTTCAAATCATTTCAAACTATGATGCAAAGGAGAGAGAGAATCCCAAAGGATATTGTTGAAAAATATGAGGATACCATCTATTTCATGGTAGACAAAGATCAATGTCATATGGAGGCAGTAGAACCAAGAATCATTTCGATCATGCCCATGGGGTATGAAGTAGACAGAAACATAGTTGATGCATACTATCAACACCTACTGAGTAAATAATTAGATGAGAAAGTAGAAAGGTTCAGTACTTATAAGGAGAAAGATCTAGACCTGCACAAGGAATTCACCGAGCCTGCAAGGAAGAGGAATGTCAGAAAAGAAGGTGAAGAGCTTGTAGAACAAATGGGAATAACAAAAGAAGTTGTTCAAAGGGTTAGGGAGTATAATATACTAAAGGAGGAGGACATGGTGAAGCCTATGAAGACAAAACATATCTCCACTCCTTCCAAGAAAACCAAGCCAAGGCAAACCCAGTCAACACCTACCTCCAGTGCCCAGAAGCTTGTCCCTCCACCCAAGCCACAAGCCAAGTCAACCGGTGGAGCAGAGAAGAGAAAAAAGGAGAATCCTCAAAGGGAATATGTTGCAACCACTGTTGAAGATGTAGAAACAAGATCTAATTAAGTAGTGTGAGAGGTGAAGAAGATAGCTACCTGTAGCTAGGAATTCTAGAAATCATCAAAGCAAATCAATATTAGCCTAGTTCAATCATAAAAACTCAATTGCAATGATAACAATCCTAATTACACTCAATGAAAACATGAAAACAAGACATCAATTCAAATGCAAACCATTGCAAACTTGTATGTCTCCTTCATGTGGCTCCATTGTCCTTCTTTCTCCTTCAAATAGCTTTGTTTGTGGATCTCACCTACTAGTGCATAAGCATGATGTGAAAGCAAGTAGACAAGATAGTAGCGCAAGAATACTAGAAGCGTGATTGATTCGACCAGGGATCAGGGATCAGGATTGAAGAAATTCATCCAATTTATAGACAAATTGGAGAAAAGATCAAATTAGCATGAAGAGATTCGAATGGAAATTTCAAATCAAGAATGACAAATATGACAAATTATGACAAATTGACACTTTCTATGCAAGATTGATTGATTGTCAATTATGAAAAATTACTATGTCAAAATTGATTGATTGTCAATTATGACAAATTATGACAATTTTGTTATGTCATTCCCATGAAATTAGGAGAAATATAGGAGAAAATTGAAATTAGATGAATTAGAAATTAGGAAATTAGAAAATGAGGAAATTAGGAATTAGGAAAATTAGAAAATGAGGAAATTAGGAATTAAGTGAATTAATTAACAATTTTTCATTTATTAATTTAATTCACAAAAGAGGGAGGAATTAATTAGCCAATTAAATGAACATTTAATTGTGATGAGAACACTTAGGATAAATAAACTATTTAACCTAGAGGGAGAAATGACAAACAAGGTTAAATGAAAAAATCATGAAACCCTAGAAGATGAATTAGAAATGCAAGGACGACAATTAGGTCTTGACAAAAGATAATTGATGCAGGGTCAATTTGATCATGATTCAGAGTGACAAAGGACCAATGTTGATAAATGATTAAAATTGGTTGACAAATTGACCAAGATTGACAAAGAGACCAAATTGATAAGCGCCAATTGAGATGATTGAAGAGGACAAGGATCGATGACGAATCGATCGCAAAATGACAAAATTGGCAAGGACAAGGATCGACCAAAATCATGACTGAAGATTGTTATCGACAAGACCAAATTTGAAAGCAAGACAAATGAAGAATGCAGAAGAAAGAATCGATGCTCGCAAATGATAAAGACCAAGTGCATAACATAGGAGGAATGTTAATGCGATGCAAAACCCTAAAATAAGGCAATGCGCCAATGTTAAAGTATGACTCCGCAAGCGTTGACCACTTTTAGACGTCTACATTTTGCCCCTCTTTGAGACAATGCGATATTAATAATTGTTTCAAAGAACAATAATGAAAATGCCCCAGACAATGACAATGACATATGCATGCCCCCTTGAGGAATTGGCCAGAAACATCCAGAAAAGAGGCCAATTGATCGATAATAATGATAGAACATGATAGGATCAAACGGACTACCAAGACTGACAGAAGAAATGTTAGTAAGCAGAAATTAGACAGAGGACATGTAGAGATGAAGAAAAACTTGCTTTCAGTAATGCACTTTGTAGGTGAGAACCTTTATTTTAATGTAGCAAAATGGATGCGTAGCATCATGGCATTGAAGGCCAGAGCTGAAATGCAACCCTTTTTGCAAAAGATAGACACATCGTAGACAAACAACAATCACAAAAAAAAAAAAAGAAAGGGACCATGAACCATCCTGGTTACTCTAAATCACTTAGTGACATCATCGAGCAACATAGGAACATGATCGAAGATAAATCAATAAATGATAAGACTCGCTAATTCCAACAAGTCAAACAAACATCTTGATCTTCATTGTCAAAAGTTGAAAGTGTTGATAGGACGATCATGTTGTCTGGTTTCAAGACATGCGGTACCCCGTCTAAGACAAGACATAGTTTGGTTTCGAGTATACCACACCCTATATAAGACTCATGATAATGTGCCAAGGATGAATGATATTGATGCTGACGTTCGATTGATAAGACAATTTTGATCAATTTGAATGTCTGGTTTGATTGAAAAATTTCATCTGTTTATGCATGATTTCATTAAAGCACAGTGTGTGATTGTGTGTCATTGGATGTATACTCAGTGATCTGTCTATGCACAAAGGAAATATTTTGCTATTTTGTTTTTTTGAGTTTTTACAATTTTTTTGGTGTTCATTTTTTTTAGAACTTTATTTGATTTTTTAGGGTTTTATTTCAGGACAGTTTTTTATTTGTTTATGACTTTTTTAGGACATTATTTGATTTTTTATGATTTTTTTAGGACATTATTCAATTTTTTATGATTTTTTCAGGACATTTTTTGATTTTTTATGATTTTTTCAGGACATTTTTCAATTTTTTATGATTTTGCCCCCAGTGTCTAGCAAGGCAAGGAATATGATAGGTGAATAAACAATCTTGCTAAAATGTTGGTAGATAGAGGGAAGACAAAGGTCATTTATTATGAAGACAATGCAAATGCAATTTTCAAGGGCTATGGCATGATGGGACAAGAGACTGGATATGACAATGTAAAGCAGTGACATGGCATGAGGGACATGTCAAAAGGTTTTTGAACATGTTTAAATTTTGTGTCCTTATGTCAGATCAAGATCAAGGAATGAAAAAGAGTGTATGGATAGTGATAAGATATGGATAGGATAAGAAAGACCAAGAATGGATAAGGGACATGGACTGAAGGTCAGGATAGGCTAAGGGATAGTGGCAGAAAGTTGCAATAAGCTAGAGAATATGGATGAAAGGTTGTAATAAGCAAATGGATAAATGACCAAAAGCTATGATAGACTGAAAGCTGCAAACAAGATGCATGATGCTCATGACAATCCTCAACCTTGTCAAGATCAAAGGTGGAAAGAGGAAATGGACACGAGGGACAATAGGATAATGGAGGAGTATGACATTGTATGATAGGATAATGAAGGGCAATAGGATATGAAGGAGGAAACCTGCCCCCAAGTGTGGTATGCAAGAAGTTCATAGATTACGCATGACGCTTGTTTGCCAGGTTTTCATCATGGTACTTGCCCAAGGCACTTGTTTGGCAGGTTTTCACCAGTGGACGAATTATTTTTGCTTTACTTTTTTTCTTTTGTCTTTTTTTTTCTTTTTTTTTTTTGGGATTTTGACTTTTTCAATAGAAGATGGACACATGATAGGGGATGGAAAAAGGACTCAAGTGTCTTTTTTTTTGGATAGTAGCCTTGAAAAAAAAAAAATGGACCATGAACTTTAAAAGTATGCTCAAAGACGTTGGTCAGATAAGGACATGGAAAATAAGATGAAACTAAGGCAAGGATTTATGCAAAGGATTGGACCGAAGGGATGGAAGGATGGAAAATATGCATTGGATAATGGATAGGGTATTGGAAGAACTATGCTTGAGTGGACGGAAATGAAGGCAAGATCATCATTGGCACACACCTTGATGGGTGGTGGATTGATGGAGGAAAAATGGATCTCAGATTGTGAGATTTGGATGGAGGAATAGCTTGGGATTTTGGGACATAAGGGCCCAAAATAGATGAAGAAGGTGATGGAGGAACAAATTTGAGAGGGTTGGATGGAGGAATAACAATTTTAGATGCCAATTTTGATGTTTCTTTAGGCTTTTGTGCTTCAAGGAGCCGCTTAGAGACCCACATTGTTTTGGATTTTTCATGCTTTTGTGGTTCCTTGGAGTGCATTGCCAACACAAGGGATTTAGAAACCCATATATATTTTGACTTTTCTTTATTTTTCTCAGTGGGCCTCTGTGGCCTTTTGGATATATTTTTTTCTTTATAGATCATATTGTTCTTTGTTTTGACATGTCGACTATATTGGACATGTTGATCCTTGAATACATGTGGATTTCTAGACTTATGACTTTTATACTTGGCATCCAAATTGCTTGGAGGAGGAAAGGAATGCATGGATGGATATGAATGAAATGGAGTTCTTTTTGATTGATGAAATTTACTCAAGGATGTGTGCCTTTGCTGACCTTGCATAGAGGATGAAGGGATATAAGGACCTAAGATGGATGGAAGGTATGATGGGGAAGGGATATGTTTGGATTTTGATGGAGGGATACCAACGTCTTGAGAGTGAGTTGTGTAGACATGACCCTTAAGATATTCTTTGATATGGAGGGGTTCTTTCTCATGAAGGTCTACTCCTTTGCCTTTCTGAATATCTTGACTTGTAGGATAATCTTTTCTTTGGGAAGAAGACGCGAGTCCATTATGAGGTGGATATGATATGAGAGAAATAATGAGATCTTGAAGTGGATCAGATTTCACCAAAGTGGAAGAACCCATTGTGCATGTCGAGGGTTCATGAACATCTTTCACTAACACATTAGAATCATGAGGGGGACTAGGATTGTGTAGTGGACATGGTTCAATGACAGGCTCTTCAAGAGATGGAATGGGAGAAATAATGGGATCATCACAAGAAATGAGATCTTGGAGTGTATATGGAGCATTAGGACAAGGAGATGGAGGAACAAGTGGATCTTGTGGAGGATTTAAAGGAATAATTTGATCTTGACAAGGAGGAAGATCATTGGAATCCTCTTTAAAGGTGCTTTGCTCTTGACTTTTAATGGGATCGTTGGAAAGGATGGAAGGGATATCTTGATCTTTCTTAGGAAGTGGAATGTCAATGGGATTTGAAAGGACATTTTTTTCATGAAATGAAAGGGGATCGTTTGGGATTGGATGGACTGGGATATCTTGAGCTTGCTTGGGAAATGGAGTGTCAATAGGACTTTGGATAGGATGGACAAGAATAGGGGAATCGTCATGAGTGTCTGGGAAGATGGGGTCCTGGTCAACAATTGGATGGGATGATAAGGTTTCAAGATCTTGATCTTGATCTTTTTTAAGACACGTTTCTTCATGCTCTAAATTATCCTCTTGACATGGGGTTGGACTTTGGATATGCATGGGGGATTTTGGCAAGGGATTAATGCTTTGGCATGAAGGAAATTCACTTTGAACATTTGTGATGGATTCTGGCAAGGAATCAATGCTTGAACATGAGGAAGAGGGACTTCAAATGGGGTCCTCTAAAATAGGTAATGGCAATAAAGTGCATGGTGGCATTGGGTCTTGTATTTCTGAAACATGACAAGGATGTGCATCATGAATTGGATTATCTTGGCAATCAATTATGGATAGCCCTTGGATAATTGCATCCTTGGGTGTATTGTTTGATGAGGACAACATAGAAGGTTCTTGTGAAACTTCTAAAGGTGTAGGGATAGATGCCACTGGGGAGTCAATTTGTTTGTGGGGGGATGAGGCATTGCTAGACATAAGTGTATTATCTTGGTCTTCCTCAAAGAACTCACTTGGTAATTTCCTTAAGATCATTGCAATAAAGCCACCTTTCTTTCGAGGTTTTGACATAGTTGTATCTGGAATTTGAACTTGTTTGGCAAGGAGTTGGTTCTGATCTGATGTCATGTTTTGATATTGGACTTGGTTCAATTATTCTGACATGTTTGAAACTCGGGTTGGTGTGTGTTGCAACCTTTGTTTTTGAATGTTTGGTTGTGGTTGTTGACATTGATATTCCACCATTGGTTGAACCATTTGTGGACATTGTATAGTTGGTTGGACATATTGTTGAAATTGGACCATTGGTTGTGTTGGTTGAATATGTTGGACAATTCGTTGTGTCTGTTGGAAATGTTGAGCAATTGGTTGCGATGGTTGAAAATGTGATTGATAGTAAACACCTTCTTGTTCTTGTTGTGGAGGCACATAATGTTGAAATTGATGTTGTCTCTTTTCTTGAAATTGTTTCATCATCTCTATTTGGGAGAGGAGAGTTGGTATGTCTGATCGTTCAAGAAGAGATCTTACATCAATTGGCTCAATTTGGATTTCAACCTGGAAATTTTTGAAACATTTTGGACATTTGTGATCTATTATTCTCAATGTTTTTCACTCTTTGTTCCAATATCTCCTCTTCTTGAGCTAGTTTCTCCTCTAGTTTTTGTATTTGGACATTTACATCATCATGATAAGTTTGACCGATATTGCCTTGTTGTTGGGTTGGATATAATTGTGATTGCCTTGGATTAAAATTCGATTGCATTGTCAGTTGATACATCAAACTTTGTTGCATCATTGGTGCTTGGAACCTTGTTTCAATAGACATGTCACTATGCAATGCAATATTTTTTTGGAATTTTTCAAGGATGATATATGATATGCAACTAAATGCAAACTAAATAAATGAAAATGTAATCTATGGCAAGAATGCAACCTATGCTTTTGGTTGTTTTTCAAGATTTTGACAAACTTTTTGGAATGCAAATCTAAAAAGAGACCCTTAGGAAATTAAGATGATGTCTAGACCTCAAAGGACAAAAGGACCAAGTGACAAAAGGACAAAATGACAATGTCTCCCCTATATGCTTGGATACTAAGCTAGGTTTGACCAAATGACAATAATGACAAAAAGAGAAAAGGTTTGATAAGGTCTAGACTTCCTAACAATGACTTAGGGTTTATCAAAGATCTGGATTACTCAAGTATGACAAAACCTAGTTTTGACACTATATGCTAAGGGACAATTACTATGCAAATGACCCTAATATGATATGATAATGACCTAAGCTTAACGAAGAGACCTAGGGTATGCAAATGCAAATGTATGAAAATGGTATTACTCTAATGCAAGAGGACACATGCAAAATGGATGACCCTTATTGATATGCGAAAGGAGTATGACTTAGGTGAAAACCTAACCTTGGTACTTGACAATGAATTTGCAAAATGCAAACCTAAGATGAACCTAGACCTAAGTGACATGAATGTTGAGACAAGATTTTGAAAAATGTTTGACAACCATGTTTGAAGGTGTTTTGAACTTTGTTGAATGAATGTACTCTTGTGTTTAACCTTGTTTTGAATCAATTTGTCTTGTTTTTGAAATGAGATGCAATTCAACTTTTGACAAACAAAGAAGACAAGATATTTCAACTTAGACTCAAGACAATCATGCTCATTCACACAATTCTTATGGTAGGCAAGGACATTAGGTACTTGAGAGGTAGACTCATTATGGGATTCAAGGAGAATACATAGATGCTTGACCCCATGGGCTCCCCTCCACGGCACTCACTTCTCAGGGCAGCCAAGCATCAGTCCCCATGGAAATCTCCCCATGGCGAACTTAGTTTCTCGTCCAAGTATCCAAACTTGTCCTTCTCAAGCAACTAGAAAGATTTTTGGCCTCTAAATACAAGGTGTTTAGTAAGGATTTCTGTTAAGCATTACTCCTTGGTGTCACGCAAGTGTGATTGAGACATTAAGCCCACCAAGATACCAAACAAATGTAGTCACACAAGCACAATTTAGACTGTGAGGCCCTACTTAGATGTTGATATGAGAAAGAGTTCAAGGGTCATCACTTCCCAAGTAACTGCAATTCCCACGTAACCCTTCCTTCAAAGCTTTCGCCCATCAGGTATTTATTTATAGTGAGTTAGAATGCCAAGGTATTCTAGTTGTACTCACTTTGGGTCATTCCCTTCTCACGATTATCACTTGCTTGCAAAAGAAAGCAAATGGTTGGGAAGGCAGGCCCTCTAAAGGTGACAAACAATCCAAAACAAGAGAATGGTATCGAAGATCTGGAGTTCTGATCACCCCAAGAAGGATGAGAGCATACTCTCCTACTCCAATGTCAAACTCAACAATCAAAGCAAACATACGTTCATTCCATCCTACTTAGCAATCAAAAACTAGGTGCCTAATTATGAATTACAAACACAAGGTTTAGTTGGAGTATAAGGCAACCTGCAAAATCACCAAGACAGAAGTTTAATTTGCTTAGTCTTTGACTATCAAACCTACATAAAATGTGTTAGTAGTTTCATTTGTTGTCTTTGTCATGCGTAATGCCAAGGTGCTGCACAAAGAATCAGTACCAAAAGACCAAAAAGCAAAAACAAAATGCAAAACAAAACAATTTGCAAGTAAAAACACTAATTTTTACCTTTGTTTCTGGCCTTACACAGGCACAGGATTGCTTACATAGGCGCAGGATTGATTACATAGGTGCAGGATTACACAGGCACAGGATTGATTACACAAGTGCATGATACCTTACACAGGCGCAGTTTTTTTTTTTTTTTTAAACAAGCACAAATTGCCTTAACACAGGCGCAAAACACATCAAGTTGCGCCTATGTTGCATCAAGGGTCACCTGTGTACCTTACACAGGCGCAGAAGTGCCCACCTAGGCGCAGAATGCTTTGACACAGGCGGAGAAGTGTCCAGAAAGCTCTGAGTTGCTCTATTTCTTGAGTTTTTCACCTGCAAACAGCTCAAAAGCACTCAAAACATGATTAAGGGGTTAGTTCACGTTGGGTTCACCAATTAATGTAAATAGGAATTCGGAGATCATCAAAGCAAATCAATATTAGCCTAGTTCAATCATGAAAACTCAATTGCAATGACCAATCCTAATTACACTCAATGAAAACATGAAAACAAGACATTCAAGATTGAAAACTAAGCAAACCAAATGTAGATGTCTTCTTCATGTGGCTCCATTTTCCTTCTTTCTCCTTCAAATAGCTTTGTTTGTGGATCTCACCTACTAGTGCACAAGCATGATGTGAAAGAAAGAAGACAAGACGATACGACAGCATAAGGGTACTAGAAGTGTGATTGATTCGACCAGGGATCAGGGACCTTGATTGAAGAAATTCATCCAATTTATAGACAAATAGGAGAAAAGACAAGATTAGCATGAAGAGATTCGGATGGAAATTTCAAATCAAGAATGACAAATATGACAAATTATGATAAATTGACACTTTCTATGCAAGATTGATTGATTGTCAATTATGACAAATTACTATGTCAAAATTGATTGATTGTCAATTATGACAAATTATGACAAATTTGCTATGTCATTCCCAAGAAATTAGGAGAAATATAGGAGAAAATTGAAATTAGATGAATTAGAAATTAGGAAATTAGGAATTAGAAATTGAGGAAAATGAGGAAATTAGGAATTAGGAAAATGAGGAAATTAGGAATTAGGAAAATGAGGAAATTAGGAATTTTTCATTTATTAATTAATTCACAAAGAGGGAGGAATTAGTTAGCCAGTTAAATAAACATTTAATTGTGACAAGAAGACTTAGGATAAATAAATAAATTATTTAACCTAGAGGGAGAAATGACAAACAACGTTAAATGAATAAATCATGAAATCCTAGAAGATGAATTAGAAAATGCAAGAATGACAATTAGGTCTTGACAAAGGATAATTGATATCGATTCGATTTGATCATGATTCTGACTTGATAAATGATTTGACTAATAAATGCGCCAATTGACGAGGAACAATGACTAATTGATACAAATTGACATGATTGAGAAAGACGACGATCGATGGAAAATCGATTGCATGATGACAAGATTGAAAATGACAAGGATCGATGACAAATCGATCACATGATGACAAGATTGAAAATGACAATGATCGATGACAAATCGATCGCATGATGACAAGATTGAAAATGACAACGATCGATGACAAATCGATCGCAAGATGACAAGATTGATGACAATTTGATCGAAGGACAAGGATCGATGACAAATCAATTGCAAGATGACAAGATTGAAAAGAGGACAAAACCCTAATTAGGATTGATGATGTCCAAAATGATGACAAATTAACACGCATATTGATGCGGCAAGATAAGATCGACCAAAAACATGACAAATATTGTTATCGACAAGACCAAATTCGAAAGTGAGACAAATGAAGAATGTAGAAGAAGGACTCGATGCTCGCAAATGATAAAGACCAAGTGCGAATCATAGGAGAAATGTTAATGCGATGCAAAAATACCTAAAATAAGGCAATGCACCAATGTTAAAGTATGACTCCGCAAGCGTTGACCATTTTTAGATGTCTACACTACCTATGTTAGGGTAGTGAAGAAGGCTCAATCTGGTGGAGCCCAACCGACCAAGAACTCAAGGACAAAATTTGATCCATCTGGTAGAGCCAAAGAAAGAAAGAAGCAAAAGTCTGAAATTGATGAAGCTCTGAAATCTAGCAAGGTAGAAGGTACTTATGATGTTGTGCCCCTGATGACATTAAATGAAATTATTGATGAAGTGCTTAAAGAAGGTAATTTGAAGAATGTACCTATATATTATGAAAATTGTGATGATAATGATCAGAGAACTATAGAGGAAGCAGTTGTATAGTATATGAATGTTAATAGAAAAGCCTTGATAGAATTGTCATCTATGATTTCAAAGGGATTGTATGATATTTTGGATGCAAGGAGGCATACAGCTAGCTTAGAGGATGAAAGAATAAAAGAATATGTATTAGTAAATTTGTCTTCTATAATATCTAAAGCTAAAGTTGATAGATTGCTTAAGCTTGCAAAGGTTAGATTCAGGAGAAAAAAGAGAGTAAATAAGATTATGCTCAGGAAGATACATGAAGTGGTTAAAGAGACAGAAGCAATTTTGAAACAATTTTTGAAAGAGCACAGATATAATATAAATCTGGCACAAGATGACACCCAATCGAAAGAGAAGGCACAAGGTACTTCCATTCCAGAAGTGCATATAGAGGTTCCTAATGTATAGAAATAGCATTCAAATGAGAAAGCCATTCTGGCAGAGCAAACCAATGTGCACACAACAATTGATGGTATTGATGATCAGAAGTTTGATAACTACAGTGAAGCTGAACAAGATCCTCCGGTGATAGAAGTTGACTCTGAGAAAGCAACTAAGGAAACTGGAAAAGCTGATGAAGAAAAGGGAGAGGTTGATCTGCGAAAAAGGATGAATATGTTGTAAAATATCCAAGTGCAAAGGTGGCAGAGAAGGATAAAGGAGAAGAGAAGGATTATCAGGCTTCAGTGACAGTGGCAAGAGACACTGTAGCTGACAAGGGTAAATAGATTGTCACTGACTCAAATGATTTTTCTCAAGGGCCTATAGATCTGAGTTTTCTATTTCCTCTTCAAGCATTGAAGCTTGCAACTCTTGCACAAGCAAAATCAAGTGACAACTTAATCAAGTCTCACACCACAGACACATAGTTGATAACCTTGGCCACAAATGTATTGGAGAAAATTTTGCCATCCTTTAAGTGTGATTCAACTAGTACTCCCTCTGGTAAGATTAGAAGCATGATCAATGTAATAGATTCTCATTTTGTATCTTTGGAGAAAGCAGCATATGCTATAATTTTGACTCAATTTAATGCTATGAGATTGAGAACAATTTTAAAGATGATTGAAGGAGATAAGGTTAGTTTGATGACTGATATGAAAAGCATACAAGATGCATTAGATGAAGGAGGTCAAATATATGTCATGTCTAATTTTGCCTAAGTTTACTATTGACATTGACAAGAAAATAAAAGAGTGTAAAGGGCGGTTAGCTAGCATATCTCAATACTATGCACCCCAATTAGTCTCGAGTAGCAATTTTTAAGCTCAAGTTATGGGTATAATTGATAAGATTAATAGTTTAAATTAGGTGAAAGATAGAATTTTAGGCAAAGTGGGAGAAGTAAGAAGCCTTATCACTCCCTGGATAGATACATTGATCAATAGTAAACAAGATGCAATGACTGCTTTGAACAAAAGTGTTCTGGTAGATCGAAGAGGATTAGAGATGCACACCTATCTTCTTAGTGGTTTGATCAATATTTTGGAGAATTTAAATAAGGGTTGGGATGACCACCTATTGTCCCTAAAAATATTTTTTGCTGATATTTTTAAGTTTTTGTAAGTAATTGTATATATCCATGTGTATAAATTTTGGCAGGTTCCTATCTTTGACATTGATGTCAAACGGGGAGAGAGCGAAGTGAAAAATGGTGCAAATCCTTGAGAGGAGCTTGTTGAGATTGTAGAGTCTTGGAGATTTTTGGATTCTTGAAGTTTTGCATCTTTGAGTGTACAGTGTCATTTTTCATAGTGTTACCATCAATGCCAAAGGGGGAGATTGTTGGCAAGAGACATTGTTCCGGTAAAGATTGATGCATGAGAAATTATTAGGAGTTGTCATTGATGGCAACTTAGTTCAAAAATTATATCTAGTGTGTAGATTTGATTTACCGAAAGTTGCACTATTTATTTGGCATAACTCTAGAAGGTGGAATACAATAACCGGTAAATTATGAGTGCAGTGTGCAGATCTTGATTTTGGTTGTACAACTTTGGTTGCAGTAATAGAGGCAGATGATTCGAGGTTTGACACAGGTTATTCTATAATCCTAATATCCGGTGTTGATTCATGAGCAAGATTGAAGGTCCGGTATCCGATAATTCAGGAAGAATAGAGCTATTTTGATGTAATGTGTGGTGCAAAAATTTTAGGTTGATTTCATTGATCTGTTTTTTGTTCGAGGATTTTGGGCCAACATGCGAGAAGCCTATTATCATTTTGTTTGGGTCCAGATATGGATTTGCAGATGGATTGAGCTGACTTGTTGATCCACGTTTAATGTTGCATGTTATGCAGTCTTTGGAAGCTGACATGGAAATTGACCTCTTTTGGTGGTGCAGATATATAAGACTAATTAAGTTGAGCATTTTGAGAGATGATATGAGTGTGAGAATTTTTTATGATCGAATGTGCAAAGTTTTGTGAATGTGATTAATGGTTTTAGTGCTCTGGTATATGATAGAGCAATAGAATAAAGTAAAGACGGAACAGTTGCAGAAGGCTAATTGAGCTTAACCGAAACTGCTATTTGGCATTAGTAGATGCTATTCTTTAGTTTAGATACTATTGTAATCATCAATAATTATTTGTAGGCTAGTGAGTCCTCTGGGATGTAGCCCTCTTTTGTATTTGAGCAGTGAGCTCTAGGCAGTGTGCCTAAATGCAAGTGCATTCCCCTCTTGCAATATTATCATACTCCTAATCAAAGTATAATAATATTGCGGGTTAAAATCCCACTATGGTTTTTCCCTTTTTGGGTTTCCACGTAAAAATTTTGGTGTTATGGTGTTTTGGTTGATTGGTTTATGTTTCTGCACTTTACTTTCATTCTTATGCATTTGGTGGTTTAAGAATTAGTTTAATAAACTTGTGAATTGCAGAACACCGATCACCCCCCCCCCCCCCCCCCCCCCCCCCGGCCTCTCAGTGTTCATTGATTCCAATAGAATTCATGTTCATTTCTTTATCTTTCATTGCTACTGAATAGATTAAGGATTTTGGAATTTAAATTGTGTTAAAGTTCTAAGTTTTGTTCAAGACTAATTCACTACCTCCTACTCTCAGTCTTTGGGTGTGTTCTGTAAGAGTTGATGATCAACCACAAGAGACAAGATTCATCTAAAAGCAAAACATATATCACACAAAAGAGATCAAGAAAAGACAATTTATTCTCTATAACAACTAGAGAATTTTGTATTACTGCACAAAACATTGGAGATACAATTACAGTTAATTTGAATGAATCCTTACAAAAGGATGAAGGAAATCTTAGATGAAAAACCTAAATTCTAGATTAAATTATCATGCACAAAGTGTCACAAAATATTGGAGATACAATTACATTTAATTTGAATGAATCCTTACAAAAGGATGAAGGAAACCTTATATGCAAAACCTAAATGCTAGATTAAATTAGCATGCACCAAGTGTCACAATCATAATGAATGAGATAACTGTTGGAAAATGCACACTCCAATGAGAAATTGTAGGTGATTGAAGGTATTGTCATTGATGGAAACCTTACAATCATATGATACTGGCAGGCACTAGCACCAGCACCAGCAGACTCTACACCGGCATACATTCACCGACACCGAAAAGATTGATTACCGGCACCTTGGCTGACGGGATTTTATTTATTGCAAAATGAAATTAATTGTAATATCTTTTTGTAAGATGATAAGGCAAGTTGTAATATGACTCATATAAGTATGAGTTCATGTAAATCATTTTTAGATATGGATATGGTTAGATTATTGATGTGAATATTAAGGCAAAGTTTGGTATAAGGTTTTGAAAGTTGCAAAGCTTAAACCATTACTGGATCTGGCATAGCAGATGCCCTTTTGTAGCAGTACATGATTTTGGATTTTCATAATCCACTTTTGCAAGTCAGTGAGACTTCTCTTTTTGTATGTAAGTAGTGATCTTTAGGCAGTTGGCCTTCCTGCATGTGCAGGCCCCTATTGTAACAGTAATATTCTCTTATTGGCCAGTAAGCGAATATTGTGGGTCACAAATCCCACTAAGGTTTTTCCCACACTAGGTTTCCTCGTTAAAAATATTGTGTTATGGTGTGTCTTTCATGCTGTGGTTGTTGTTCTTATTTACTGCATTAATTTTGGTTTACCGGTACACAGTTTTGGAATGCTTTTCATTTAATAGGTTAAGAAAATCCATTAATCGGCAAGATACTAATTCACCCCCCCCCCCCTCTCAGTATCTTTGGGAATCCTAACAATTGGTATCAGAGCCTGGTCCTCTATTTTCAAAATCCTAATAGCTTGAGGAAGATTCTGACACCAGTAGAGATGTAAAACTTGAGGAAGCAACTAGAAACATCTCTTGCAAATTATGATGCAAAAAAAGCGAAGAATATCAAACTTTAAGATGATCTGAAGGCTACATAGGAAATCATTCAAGGAATTCAAAAGAATCTCACTATTTCTAGGAACAAAAGAAGAGAACTTTTTGAGAAGATGCAGAGTGATGATGATGAGAAAGAAACTCTTAATGACCTTGTGAACAAACTGAGACAAGAAAATAGTACAATGAAGAATGAGATGCAAGATATGACTATGAGATTTTGTAAAGACATTGAAGATAGAAAGAAGAATGAAGATGACTTGGTTATAAGACTAAATGATGCTGGAAATGAAAACACAAGACTCAGTCATGAAAATGATATTTTGAAGACAGATTTGATGCATACACAAAATGACACAAATGAACTCATGAGACAGAAAGGAATCGTGGAGAATTAGTTGGCTACTACAAATCAACACAAGGAGAAATTCAAGAAAAGTTCAGAAGAACTTGATGACATGTTGACGAATCAGAAACCTAATGGAGATACAAATGGCCTTGGCTTTGAAGTTGATGAAAGCTCTGGTACTGTAAACAAACATGATCACAGCAAATTGGTAAGACAACCTAATGCTTTAACTGTAACAAGTATGGTCATAGAGAAAATCAGTGTAGATCTAGAAACTATCAGAACACTAATAATGCAACAAAGTTGGTCATAATTCAGAAAATTGTAGAATGAATGTAAGATGTTATATTTGTGGAAGATTTGGACATCTATCTAATCAATGCAGAACACATATTGGCATAGGATATGGGAAAGCTATTCAGAAAAACAATGTGACTTGTTATGCTTGTAACAAAATTGGACATATTGCAAAATTCTATAGAAATAAGACATCACCGACAAATAACAAAGGACCCAGCTTGAAAGGTAAAGAAAAGGTTGAAGAGGTAAAGAAAGAATTTTCAAAACAATGGATCTGAAAGTCTGACATGAATGTTAGTGAAGCTATTTATTCACCGATAGAACAGAATATCACTCCACTGATAGGAGATTCTTCATCTAACTAAGAAATAATCCTTTGGGGGTATGGAAACTAAATGAAAACATGCTAATTAACCCTCGGTTGATGGTGAGAAGTTGGATTACTTCTTTACTGATAGATGAGTTAAGTTTTGACTTAACCAAAAGGCATTAAATGTGGTAGTTGAAGGAAATTACACTATAAAGCAAGTGTTTTGGCTCTTTTCTCATTCATCGAGCATTCAAATCTCCAGAGAGCGCGAAAATCCTGAGCAAAGACATCCATAGTGAAGAGTGAAGCAAATCATCCAAGAAAATCATCCTAAAGGCATATTAAGGTATTTATAACTATGGCTTCTTCATCTTCACCTGAATTTATTACAAACCCTATAGTGATTGAAGTTATTAAGCACCCTAGACCCGTGTTCAAATTTATTCCCAAAATTGTGAAGAAAGATGATACCCTAGGAGCATTCTCGAAAATACCTAAGGAAGTAGTTTATGCTAAGGATCCTAGAATGTATATACATTGTCATATTGAGGAACTAGGAGTTGAAGAAATAATGAACATGTATAGGACTGTAATTTGTGATGAACATGGTAATATTAAACCGGAACACAAGATTGTGGAAACCCTAGGTTTTGTGGACATTCTTAGTATCCCTGATTTTCCTAAGGATGTGATAAGAATAGTCTTGAGAAGAGTTCATGGAGAGTTCTTTTGGTTGGATTCCATCCATAAGATTACTAAAGAGGCAATTAGGGTAGTGGCAGACTTACCTTGTACCGGTAGCAGGCCTAACAGAACTAAGAAGGTTTCAAATGACACTGTGATGACCCTAACCGGTGCAACTTTTGACAAAAGATCCCTAAGAGTAAACGATGTGAAAGATATAAATGTTAGATTTGTTAGCATGATTCTTGGTTATAAGGCTACACATATAAATAGACTAAACTCAGTCTCCAACTTATGTATTAAAAGTGCATATGACATGGTGAATGACAATGCAAGAATTGATGTATGTGAGTGGCTTAAAGATGAACTGATAGACAACTTGAAGAAAATCAAAGGTGATAAGAAAGGAACTTTCAGATTTGGCAATCTGCTTGTGTGCGTAATGTTGTACATTACTAAGGAAGTACTCGATATTGGTAGGAAAGATTTTGGTTTTGATATATCGGTAGGAAAACAACTGTTAGACATACTGAACAACATGGGAGATGATAGGGAGAAAAACATAAATGAATATATTCAAACCTTGAAAGCAAGAATGAAGACAAGAATAAGGCTATCTCAAGCAATTGTTGATAAGTATCAAAAGGAGATATACTTTATGATCAAGAAAGATGAAATCTAGATGGAGGCAGTTATCTCTAGGATTTTTTGGGTTACAGAGATGGGATATGAGGCAGATGACAACATAGTTGAAACCTATGCAAAATCCCTCTTAGAAGCCCCTAAGGAACTGATAGAGAAAGTATTTGGCAATGCTGAAACAATTGAAAGTGGCATTCAATCTCAAAAAAGAGTTAAGAAAAGTGAGCAGATAGTTAGGAGAGGTTCAAGGCAGGCAAAAGAAATCAAGGAAGATGTTTTGAATAAAACTGGTATTAAGGAGAGTGAATTGGAAGGACTACAACTAGAAACACATCTTTCACCAGTTGCTACTTCCTCGGACAGTGAGATACCCGTTGAGTTCAAAAGGGTAGAAAGGAAAAGAAAACCCTCCCCAGTATCCTCACCTACACCTAGAAGGACAAGACAAAAGCAACAGACAGTTAGGCCTCCGGCTAAGAAACTGACACCAAAGAAAAGAAAAGAAAGATAGGTTATTCCACCATTTGACAAACTTCTAAATGAAATAACTGAGGATGGGAAATTGAAAAACATCAGTAAGTTATATAACACACTATCAAATGATTTATACAGAAAATTAGAAGCTAGAAGGGTAGCCATTGTGGAACTGGACAAAAAGATAAAAATAGAGAAGCTACTTGCAGTTCACCTAGTGAACTCCACACAAGAAATTGATGAGCTGATCAGTGAAGCAAACCGGACAGTATTTTCAACTGGTCACCAACATGTTGCACTAATGGTAGGTAGAGTAAATGAAATAACATAAGAGACTACAGATCAGTGGGACATATTTTTTGTTGAAAAAGAGAAACAAGAAGAGCTAAGAAGACCAAATACTATCAAACTCTACCAAAAGGATAAGGTGAAAGGTAAGGTAGGTGGACCTCCAAGCCTAAACATAACAGATAATTTACCCCCACCAACCTTTGATACTACACTGGTACAAATTGTTGACACACAACCGGCAACAGAGAGTATGGATACTCCACACGAGGATACAAATCATGACTCTGAGGTGTTGTACACAGTGAATATTGGCACACAGGAAGTCAATATTGTGGTAGATAAAGAATCAACTGACAAGAGGGATGTGGCAATAGAGTCATCGATAGGAACTATTGCAACTGAAAACATTGGAATTGGGACAAAACAACAAATTGAAGCACCAAATGATCCCCTGGATACAGGAAAGGCAGATACCATAGGTACACACATTAATGTATCTACCGAGTCACCGGTAGTAGACAGTACAAAGGTAGACCAAGAAAAACTGGCAGTGAACACTATAGTGAAATCTTCAGAGACACCATCAGGAGAGAACAAAGAGAAACCATCAGAGCAACAAGCTCTTGTTGAGGAAAACATTGAAAAATAGGTAGAGCAACAAGATTCACAGGTACATACTCAGATAGTACCACCGGCTACATCTGACAAGCCCAAACCTCTGGTAGTAGAAATGGAAACATAAACTGACCCTTCGAAGAAAGAGGAAAGCCAAGCTATCACAACCAGTGGCGGTTTACAGATTGTGAAATCAATTGGACAATCATTTGGTACATCTATGACTGAATTCAAGCCAACCAATGTAACAGAGGTACTCTTAGATTCAATAAAGAAAATATCAGAGTGTAATGCACAGGCGTATAAGGCTATAGATGACACTTTACCAATTTTGAAGATGATAGCTCCAAAATGTATTATAGAGAATAAAGATTCTTTGAGCCAATTAGACACATTGTCTAAGTATATTATCGGCAATCTAATAACACTAGATCAAATAAATGAAGACACCTTCTGAGAGAAAATAAATAAGGAAAAGGAAAAATTCTTTGAGGAAACAGTTAAGAATAATAAGAAACAAATGGAAACCTTATTACCAGTATTAGGCAAAACAATCTTGAACTTCAAGAAACTGTACAGAGATACCTACAAAACTAACATTTTGACAGAGGACATAGATTCAGAGATTAGCAAAGAACAAAAAGAAATCAACAATATTGCTAACAACTTAATAGGAACATCAAAATCATTTTTGGTAGTTGAAAAGGAAATTGCAGTTCTTGAGGAAAAAATTGAAAAATTAGAAAAAGATAAAGAAAGAATAAAATATAAGACAAAGGATTTAAAGTGCAAACTAGGCCCTAAACTGGATAACCCCTTCTCTTTGAGAAAAGATATTTTTGAGGCTCTAGTTCTAGGACTTAAGACACCAGAAGAGCAAATGCACATACTCACCGGTATAATTCAGAGAATAGAAGCAGCAATAAAGGACAGTGAAAGGTTTAGCGACAGTCAAAATTTTGCATTGGCGGACATCTATCAGATTGTAACCCACCAGTTACAAGGATCTAGGCAGGAATCACACTCCATTGATATTGAATGACAGCCTTTGTCATTGATGCCAAAGGGGGACTAGTGGAGATGAGAAAAATGATTAGCAGAGACATCATCATCTCAGGGGGAGCACACATTTTGGTAACACAGTTTTGACAGTTTTGGCAGATTCTTTTGGACAACATTTTTGGACACTTTTTGGATTTTTCTCATGAGTGTTTCCATCAATGCCAAATGGGGAGATTGTTGGAAAATGCACGCTCCAATGAGAAATTGTAGGTGATTGAAGGTATTGTCATTGATGGCAACCTTACAATCATATGATACCGGCAGGCACCGACACCAACAGACTCTACACTGACATACGTTCACCGGCACCGAAAAGATTGATTACCGACACTCTGGCCGACAAGATTTTATTTATTGCAAAATGAAATTAATTGTAATATCTTTTTGTAAGATGACAAGGCAAGTTGTAATATGACTCATATAAGTATGAGTTCATGTAAATCATTTTTAGATACGGATATGGTTAGATTATTGATGCAATATTAAGGCAGAGTTTGGTATAAGGTTTTGGAAGTTGCAGAGCTTAAACTAGTACTGGATCTAACATAGCAGATGCCCTTTTGTAGCAGTACATGACTTTTTATTTTCATAATCCACTTTTGCAAGTCAGTGAGACTTCTCTTCTTTTATGTAAGCAATGAACTTTAGGCAGTTGGCCTTCCTACATGTGTAGGCCCTTATTGTAACAGTAATATTCTCTTATTGGCCAGTAAGCGAATATTGTGGGTCACAAATCCCACCGAGGTTTTTCCCAGACTAGGTTTCCTCGTTAAAAATACTATGCTATGGTGTCTTTCATGTTGTGGTTGTTGTTTTTATTTACTGCAGTAATTTTGGTTTACCGGTACACAATTTTGGAATGCTTTTCATTTAATAAGTTAAGAAAATCTATTAACTGGCAAGATACTGATTCACCCCACCCTCTCACTATCTTTGGAAATCCTAACAATAACTTAAGCTATCATTAGCCTAATTAAATAAATGGAAAATTCACCTAATTTTAGCATCTCAAATATTGAGTAATCCTCAATATTGTATCTCCAATATTTTTGTGTTTAATAATACAAAATTATTAGGTTGTTATAGAAAATATTATATTTTCTTGGTATGATTATTTTCTATTGTGATTGTATCCTCAAATTATACATATTCAACATGTTTTCCCAACTAAATTTCATGTTTTGACGTAATGGATGTGACTTAATTAGGGATAGATTCACTTGGGATAATAGAAGGTTAGGAGAAAAAATATTCAAGGGAAATTATATTCAGTTCTAGTTTCCTTGGGTAAGTTGTTTTATATTCCTCTTGTTTCTTATCTCTATATAGGATATTATTTTATCACAAACCTCTATTTTATATTTAGAAAGTGATGAAAGAGACTAGGGTTATCTCTTAAAGTTCAAAACTATATGGCTTCACCAAAAAAAATGGAGAATAAATTAAAGCAATGGAAAAATATAGATGTAAGAGGGACAACAATATCCAAGATAGTTAAAATAAACAAATTAATGTTAGAAGTGATATTACAAAATAGATAAGAATTTGTTTATTCATTCCACTTTGTGGATGCTAAAGAGTAAACTTATACTATTGTGGCTATTTGATGGGGGAAAAAGATACAAAGTACTTTCACTTACCCTCCCAACATATTAAAAATATAATAAAATCAAAGAGATTTATTTTCTATATGGATGGTTATCATTTGATGAAGAGGTTATTATGGAGATCATTTCATTTTTTAAATATTTCTTAATGAGGATAGAGTTTTGTACCCAAATTAGGAACATAAATTTCTTAAAGCTATCGTATTAATATTGTCCCCAAAAGATAATAAGAGCCTACTTGGCCCTATATCTATGAAAGAAGTTGGATACATGATATGTTCTCTAAGAGTTTGAAAGCCCCTAGGTTAGATATTTTCCACCCGACATTATTCTAGATATCTTATAATATCATGTAACAAGATGTGGGGGAGGTTGCTTGAATTAATTTTTATGGGAATGCACTTAGGGAGATAAAAATAATTGTGCTTATTTAAATGCACTAAATTTTTTTTTTTTAAAACTAGTTTATGCAATTTCTTATAGAAAATACTCACCAAGTTTATTATCCTAAGGTTACATCCAATCCTTCATGATAGTTTAAATTAACTAAATAAATTTATTAATGAAAGGTATATCCTAAACTCTAACATTATAGTGTAAATAATTGATTCACTCAATAGACAAAGGTAAAAAGGTTGGATTCATTCTTGAACTTAACCAGAATAAGGCTTATGATAGAGTGTCATGGTGTTTCTTGGATAAATTCCTTGATAAATTTATCATTCGTGAAATATTCATAAGATTGCTCAAATTGTGCATTTCTCCTACATTTTTATAAATGCTATTCAATTGTTGCCTAATTGATTTCTTTGTTGGTGATAGAGGTCTAAGGTAGGGTGATCCCATTTTTTTTATTCCTTATTATTATCCTTGTATAAGTTCTTGGTAGGAGCTTCTTCTATGATTTAAATAATTGTTAGATAGAAGGAAATATTATGGAGTTTGTCCCATCTATAATTAAAAATTTGTGCATGAAGCCATTATATTGGGTGAAGCTTTGACAATGGACATCAAGGATGTTTAAAGTTTATTGTTGAAGTAAAAAGGTCTCAAGGTTAAAGGTTAATATTAAGAAAATTTATCGATTTATTTAATATGCCTCTAGAAAGGAAAAGAAGGATTTCTCACATTTTTGGGTGTAATCATAAGAACCCTTATTCCTTATTTTTATTTTAAGGAAGGATCCTAGAGTCATTCACGATCTCCATTCTAGTTACATTTGAAGGGAAACTAGTGGGATTGAATGGATGCTTGCTAATTCAAGTAGGCTAGCTTCAAGTATTGAAATCCACTTTTCAAATTCTTACCATTCTTTTCATTGTTGGCAGCAACAATGAAGGAAGACTGAGAAGGTGGGGGGGGGTGAATCAGTCTTCACCGAATCTACTAACTTAACCATAAAATAGATATGATAAACAACAACAATGATAAAGATAAGAAATTTGGAAGCACAACACACAACACCAATATTTTTGACATGGAAAACCCAGTTAAGGGAAAAACCACAGTGGGAACCTACCCACAATAAGATGATACTCTGCATTAGATTTGAAAATGTTACAATGGGGAACGCACATGCATTCAGGCACACTGCCTAGAGCTCACTTCTCAAAAGATAATGGCTCGGAAGGCTACAACCCTCAGGTAAGTCTCACTAACTTACAACAAGTTTCAGACTACAATTCAAAAGAAATAAACTGAAAGAATAACATCTCCAAATGCCTGATTACAGTTCCGGTTAAGCATAGTTGTCTGCTCAACAACACCACTATCTCCTCAATCACAACACCGAAGGATGAATCACTTGATCACACATACACCACTCTCTAATAATGCAGACACAACCTTGAAACCTAAATTACATGATAATATCACCTATATATATACAAATCATCAACCTTGACAACAAGGTTGGCTAAACCCTCAACTCACAACTACAAAATTACATCACACGATACAAAGATCGACCACCAGACCAATATGATGATTTGCATGACATAACATGCACCTAATTCAAATTCCCAAATCCTCAACTCCACCAGAAATCACACCACTTGATCAACCGCAACATGCTACACCACCAAAAAAATATTGCATAACATGAAGAACATCACTAGTTCATGAGAACCACCAAAAAACTCGCACAACGATCAATATGGATCATCAAAACAAGTAGGAAACAATTAGGAAACATCAGCAAGCATGCTAGAATCATCAGAAATAGTTGCACCAACACCACTTATCAAATCTCGATCTATCAACATCTAAAAGCTCAAGAACACAACCAATCAGCAACTGTCACAAAGAAAGATAACTTGCGGAGCACCAAATCATGATCCATATTAAATGAAGATACACAAGACCATCCCAAACAATATCTTAAAAATTCAGCACAAGATCTAAGCACACCGGAATATATTGAAGGAAATACTAAGCTCTACAAAGCTCCAAAACTGCAAAACCAAATCATAAGATCAAGTTTCAATTTGCAATCATCGGAGAAAATTACAAGAATATGTTTCAACATCAATGACAACAACATATCCTTAGTAGCAGCGATGTCCAACAATCTCCAACATTCATGTCCATGTTCAAATTGTTGAGTTTATGAACAACTATTTCTATGATTTGTAGTAGAAGACAAGAAAGAGGTAGCACTATTCAATTGGGAGTATTTGTACTAGCTTAAGAGGTTGTATGGGTTTAATATAACAAACTTGAGATTTTTAATAAAAATTTCATTGAAAAGGTTGGATAGCCACTTTTAAGGAAGACACTCAATGGATTAATATTTTGAAGGCTAAGTACCTAGGTAACCATGAATCCCTCTCTTTTAGATGTCTAATGAATCCTTTCCCTATAGTTATAGTTTTTACAAATGACTAAGTGATCAACATGTTACACTCAACATGAAAGGTACCTACAACATGCAAGACTACCCACTACCAATTACTCGTTGGTTTTTACTCTTACACTCACCCAATGCCTTGCATAGTCTAACTAATAAGTTGTCACAGTCCCATCATAGAAATATTTCATAACCTATCATGGTAAACTCTTACAACTAATAACAAGAACCACCAAAATAGCCACAATATTAGGTTTTCACAAGTGGTTACCAACTTCCTAAAAAAATAGGAACCCTTTTCATAGTCACCTTCCATGTAGAATGTCACCTCACTAGTATGTCCCACAATATGACTTCACAACTTAGGCTAATTAAAACATTAAAAAATAAATGAATAACCATCAAATAAAAAATAATTGATGTTAATATTTGAAAAGGTTGAGACACCTTAATCCCAACAAGGAGAAGGGTAAATAAAATGTGATTGAAGAGGTCACTATTTATAGTGTCAGAATTATTGAGGTTAATAGTAATTTTCTTATTATACCACTTGTTCCTCCTAAATGTTATAGGTAGTTGATCTTTAGAGTTGGAGAGTTGGCCTCTATTCTTTAAAAATTGATAGATAATTTGAGTGGGATACAAAATGAAATATCGGTCCACCATAATATTATCAAATGGATCTTTATAGAGAAAAAGGATTAACCTTAAGATATCTTTACTACACAAAAGAATAAGTACCTGATACTTCATAGCCAAATATGGATTTCAAACTACTCAAGGAGAAGTGGGACATTTTGGAAGGCATTTGCAAACTCAAAGAGAACAAGTTGAAGAAAAAAGAGAATCAACAATATGAGATATATAATGTTAAGGAAATTTTGAAAAATTTTATTGATGCCAATAAGACAATCATCCAAAACTGTGCCACAAGCATCCATATGAATCATGTTGTATTGAATAAATGCAACAATCCTTCTCTAGAATCTTCTCAAGGTGGTCTTAGCAATAGGCCTTATAGCCAAAAAAAAAAAAAAGTTAAAGATATTGTGACTGATGAGCTAGCTATGAAATTTATGGATGAATATCTTGAATTCCTCAAAGAAGAACTAGAAATAGTGCTTGTGGTCAATTTTTTTTTACTTTATTGTTTGATATTGATTTGTTGTGATACTATAATATCACTAACTTGTTACAACATTATCACAATAATATTACTTCAATAACCCAAATTTGTATTAAATTATCTATCAAATAATTACTTTTTGAAGTTTAGTTTAAATCCCGTTTCAAAATCTTTCCCTCTTTAATAAATAAATAGTCAACAAATAATTTACAAAATCAAGAATTTATAAGGAGACGACAAAATATGACCAAACAAATCCAAACATCTTATCGTTTCGTCAAACATTAAAGTAAATAATACGATTCGACTAATCAACACACACTAAGCTTTGATTTAGATGGCTCATCTTAAATCAGACTAATAGATAGACTTTATTGTACATTTCCAATAAACCACCTAACAAATCATCACATAACTCCAAGAAATACTGGTATAAACTGTCCATTTTATGGCAGGAACAGATCATCGAAATCCTACCAATCATATTTTAACACAGAACAATCTTCTCTCAGAAATCTCCACTAAGTTCTAATCTACACTGTAGAATGTTTGAAACTGTAGAATGGAACTTGGATGGATGAAACTCGAGTTTGAAAGAATACAAGAAAATAACTGTTCCTGTACTTGATAAAAACAGACTGAAAAAAAATGTTCATTGAAAACACATTACACTCTTTTAGCTCTAATTCTTATGGACTGTTAGATGTCTGACTAACCTCTAAGAATGTGGTATAATAAATGCAATTGAAGTTATGTGTACGACGCAGGTTTTAAAATGGCCACTTAACGAATTGATAACGACATAAAGAAGCTGCTGGTACTGGTTTTCTGCCATCTTCCCCACATTATTTCCTTGCAATTATACAGAGCCCTTTGGTGGGACTTTGAGTATCAGTAAAAATACCATTGTTTTAATCTGTGAAAGGACGTAATCATTGGTAGTGTTTGCTGGAGGTACAGAGAGAGCAGTCTTGGTAATTACAGCCATGTCAGATTTCACTCTTTAAAACTTGTTCGCTTGACTGGATTAAAATTTTAGCATATTGTGTGACAGAATGAGCGAAAATAATTAGTGGTGTTTACAAAACCTTTGGGGAATCTCTTGAATCATAAGCGTCATGTCCTCCGTAGTTAAGTCTCTAGTTAGACTTATTTAATAGATTTAAAATAATCATCAAAGACAAAAAGAAACCTTACAATGGGCCTAGGATGATTTCACAAGTGGATAATATAGAATTAATCACTCTTTAAGCTATTTACCCTAGATTTTCTTGCGCATTCTAGTATTATTCCAAATGAGAAGATTGATGCCTTTATTTCAATCTAAGGGTTGAATAGTTGATATTTAAATCTTAGGGTTGAATGGTTGAAAGTTGAAACCAAAAAACTTTGAGGTATGGTATCTAAGATTTCTGACATTGTGCATCTCTCCTACATTTTTTAAATGCTATTCAATTGTTGTCTAATTGATTTCTTTGTTGGTGATAGAGGTCTAAGGTAGGGTGATCCCATTTTTTTAATTCCTTTATTATTATTATCCTTGTATAAGTTCTTGGTACGAACTTCTTTTATGATTTAAATAATTGTTAGATAGAAGGAAATATTATGGAGTTTGTCCCATGTATCACTAAAAAATTGTGCATGAAGCCATTATATTGGGTGAAGCTTTGGCAATGGACATCAAGGATGTTAAAAGTTTATTGATGAAGTAAAAAAAGTCTCAAGATTAAAGGTTAATATTAAGAAAATATATCGATTTCTTTAATATGCCTCTAGAAAGGAAAAGAAGGATTGCTCACATTTCTAGGTGTCATCATAAGAACCCTTATTCCTTATTTTTATTTTAAGGAAAGATCCTAGAGTAATTCATGATCTCCATTCTAGTTACATTTGACATGACACTAGTGGGATTGAATGGATGCTTGCTAAGTCAAGTAGGCTAGCTTCAAGTATTGAAATCCACTTTTCAAATTCTTACCATTATTTTCATTGTTGGCAGCAATAATGAAGGAACACTGAGAGGGGGGGATGAATCAGTCTTCACCGGATCTACTAATTTAATCACAAAACATATATGATAAACAACAACAATGATAAAGATAAGAAATTTGAAAGCACAACACACAACACCAATATTTTTGACGTGGAAAACCTAGTTAAGGGAAAAACCATGTTGGGAACCTACCCACGGTAATATAATACTCTGCAGTAGATGTGAAAATATTACAATGGGGAATGCACATGCATTCAGGCACACTTCCTAGAGCTCACTGCTCAAAAGATAATGACCCAGAAGGCTACAACCCTTAGGGAAGTCTCATTGACTTACAACAAGTTTCAAACTACAATCCGAAAGAAACGAACTGAAAGAATAGCATCTCCAAATGCCTGATTACAGTTCTAGTTAAGAATAGTTGTTTGTTCACCAACACCAATCTCTCCTCAATCACAACACCGAAGGGTGAATCACTTGATTGCACATACACCACTCTCTAATAATGCAAACACAACCTCGACACCTAAATTACATGACAATATCACCTATATATATATACAAATCATCAACCTTGACAACAAGGTCAGCTAAACCCTCAACTCACAATTATAAAATTACATCACATGATACAAAGATCGAACACTAGACCAATATGATGATTTACATGACATAACATGGACCTAATTCAAATTATCAAATGCTCAACTCCACTGGAAATCACACCAAGATCAACCGCAACACGCTACACCACCTGAAATATTGCATAACACGAAGAACATCACCGGTTCATGAAAACCACCAAAAACTCACACAACAATCAATGCGGATCATCAAAACAAGTAGGACACAATTAGGAAACATCAAAAAGCATGTTAGAATCATTAGAAACAGTTGCACCAACACCACTTATCAAATCTTCATCTGTCAACGTCTGAAAGCTCAAGAACACAACCAATCTGTAATTGTCACGAAGAAAGATAACTTGCAAAGCACCAAATCATGATACATATGAAATGAAGATACACAAGACCATCCCAAACAATATCCCAAAAACTCAGTACGAGATCTAATCACACTGAAATATATCTTGCAAAGCACCAAAACTGCAAAACCGGATCATAAGATCAAGTCTCAATCTGCAATCACCGGAGAAAATCACAGGAATATATTGACATCAATGACAACAACATATCCTTAGTAGCAGCAATGTCCAACAATCTCCAACATTCGTGTTCGTGTTCAAATTGTTGAGTTTATGAACAACTCTTTCTATGATTTGTAGTAGAAGAGAAGAAAAAGGTCGCACTATTCAATTGGGATTATTTGTACTAGCTTAAGAGGTTGTATGGGTTTAATATAGCAAACTTGAGATTTTTAATGAAACTTTCATTGTAAAGGTTGGATAGGCACTTTTAGGGAAGACACTCAATGGATTAATATTTTGAAGGCTAAGTACCTAGGTAACTATGAATCCATCTCTTTTAGATGTCTAATGAGTCATTTCCCTATATTTATAGTTTTTACAAATGACTAAGTGATCAACATGTTACACTCAACATGAAAGGTACCTACAACATACAAGACTACCAACTACCAATTACTCGTTGGTTTTACTCTTACACTCACCCAATGCCTTGCATAGAATGACTAATAAGTTGTCATAGTCTCATCATAGAAATATTTCATAACCTATCATGGTAAACTCTTACAACTAATAACAAGAACCACCAAAATAGCCACAAATTTAGAATTTCACAAGTGGGTACCAACTTCCTAAAAAAATAGGAACCCTTGTCATAGTCACCTTCCATGTAGAATGTCGCCTCACTAGTATGTCCCACAATATGACTTCACAACTTAGGCTAATTAAAACATTAAAAAATAAATGAATAATCATCAAATAAAAAATAATTGATGTTAATATTTGAAAAGGTTGAGACACCTTAATCCCAACAAGGAGAAGGGTAAATAAAATGTGATTGAAGAGAACACTATTGATAGTGTTGGAATTATTGAGGTTAATAGTAATTTTCTTATTATGCCACTTGTTCCTCCTAAATGTTATAGATAGTTGATCTTTAGAGTTGAAGAGTTGACCTCTATTCTTTAAAAAGTGATAGATAATTTGAGTGGGATACAAAATAAAATATCAGTCCACCATAATATTATCAAATGGATCTCTATAGAGAAAAAGGATTAACCTTAAGATATCTTCACTACACAAAAGAATATTGACCTGATACTTCATAGCCAAATATGGATTTCAAACTAGTTAAAGAGAAGTAGGACATTTTGGAAGGCATTTGCAAACTCAAAGAGAACAAGTTGAAGAAAAAAAAAGAATCAACAATGTGAGATATATGATGTTAAGGAAAATTTAAAAAATGTTATTGATGCCAATAAGACAATCATCCAAAGCTGTACCACAAGCATCCATATGATTCATGTTGTATTGAATAAATGCAGCAATCCTTCTCAAGAATCTTCTCAAGGTGGTCTTAGCACTAGGCCTTATAGCCGAAAAAAAAAAAAAGTTAAAGATATTGTGACTGATGAACTAGCTATGAAATTTATGGATGAATATCTTGAATTCGTCAAAGAAGAACTAGAAATAGTGCTTGCACTCAATTCCCTTTGACTTTATTGTTTAATATTGATTTGTTGTGATACTATAATATCACTAACTTTTTACAACATTATCACAATAATATTACTTCAATAACCCAAATTTGTATTAAAGTATCCATCAAATAATTACTTTTTGAAGTTTAGTTTAAATCTCCTTTCAAAACCTTTCCCTCTTTAATAAATAAAAAGTCAACAAAGAATTTACAAAATCAAGAATTTATAAGGAGAAGACAAAGTATGGCCAAACAAATCCAAACATCTTGTTGTTTCGTCAAACATTAAAGTAAATAATACGATTTGACTAACCAACACACACTAAGCTTTGATTTAGATAGCTCATCTTAAATCAGACTGATAGATAGACTTTATTGTACATTTCGAATAAACCACCTAACAAATCATCACATAACTCCAAGAAATACTGGTATAAACTGTCCATTTTATGGCAGGAACAGATCATCGAAATCCTACCAATCATATTTTAACACAGAACAATCTTCTCTCAGAAATCTCCACTAAGTTCTACTCTACACTGTAGAAAGTTTGAAACTGTAGAATGGAACTTGGATGGATTAAATTCGAATTTGAAAGAATACAAGAAAATAACTGTTCCTGTACTTGATACAAACAGACTGAAAAAAAATGTTCATTGAAAACACATTACACTCTTTTAACTCTAGTTCTTATGGACTGTTAGATGTCTGACTAACCTCTGAGAATATGGTATAATAAATGCAATTGAAGTTATGCGTACGACGCAGGTTTAAAATGGCCACTTAACCAATTGATAACGACATAAAGAAGCTGCTGGTACTGGTTTTCTGCCATCTTCCCCACATTATTTCCTTGCAATTATACAGAGCCCTTTGGTGGGACTTTGAGTATCAGTAAAAAGACCATTTTTTTAATCTGTGAAAGGACGTAATCATTGGTAGTGCTTGCTGGAAGTACAGAGAGAGCACTCTTGGTAATTACAGCCATGTCAGAGTTCACTCTTTAAAACATGTTCGCTTGAGTGGATTAAAATTTTAGCATATTGCGTGACAGAATGAGCGAAAATAATGGTATATAATGATACCATACAATGTTAAAGTTGGAAGTGTTTATAATTGTTTCAGAGATCATGTTGATAACTTAAAGAAATTGTGGTCATTTTTTTCAAAATCAATTTGTATAACGATCAATAATCTTTCGTGTTATTGATTTCATATTATGGTTATATTGCGGATTTGGAGTCACAATAGTCGCAACAGATCATCAAAATAATATTCTTCTGAATTCTTCTACGAATTGGATCTTTAAGTGCTGGATAGATAAATTTTATGAAAGATATTGGAAGAAAAATATACGCTTTAAGTAAAATAGTTAGGGCAATAGATAAATAATTAGTTTAGATAACTAGGTTTGGATCAGAGATAATAAACTTGAATTAAATATAAGAATTAAAATAAGTTAAAGTGATAATTTTATAGATTTTGAAGGTAGAAAATTAAAGTAATGGATGGTAAGAATTGACTCGTCATATTGTTGAATATTTTTAAGTTTGTTCAAATGATTGCATCAAAATCTATAAACTAATTACAATTTCTTTTGATTTAGATCCACGTCTATGAAAGTGAACTATCACATAGACCTAAAGTTGTAACTATGAGAATGAACTAATAAAAAAATTTAGTGTTGAAATTTTCTTGCTTGAGTCTTCTAATATTTGAATTTAAACAAGGATTAGTGGTGTTTACAAAACCTTTGGGGAATCTCTTGAATCATAAGGATCATGTCCTCCTTAGTTAGGCCTCTTGTTAGACTTATTTAATGGATTTAAAATAATCATCAAAGACAAAAAGAAACCATACAATAGGCCTAGGATGATTTCACAAGTGGACAATATATAATTAATCCCTCTTTAAGCTATTTATCCTAGATTTTCTTGCACATTCTAGCATTATTCCAAATGAGAAGATTGATGCCTTTATCTAAATCTAAGGGTTGAATGGTTGAAAGTTGAAATCAGAAAACTTTGAGGTATGGTATCTAAGAGATCTTATAGCAAAGTGGGCTTTTGAAAAGTATGAAACTTAAAAGAAGGCACATTGGAAGTATTAGCTAGATGTTATATGCTATCTTTTTTATCTCTCTAGAAAAATTACCCTTCGAACAAGTGCTACTTTTAAAAGTTGAAAGGGTAAGAATAAGTGTAAAACCATGAGAAGCTGATAGATACTTAAGAATATTGTGTTCAATAAAATTAACTAAATGTCCTTTAATGAGCACACATGCCCATATTAGAAGAAAATTTATTAGAGTACCCATTATCTCTAAGTGGTAGGAATGATCCTTTGATGAAATGACTTGTAGTTCATTATCTTGGATTTGGTCATGTGACTTGAACCATGAGAATTAAATTCAAGTAACATATTTATGAATTTTCTTATTAGGTGTTTGATCACATTTCAATAAATCAACAATGTCAGTCTTTAAGACAATGTTAACTTGAAAGTTCTTAATGATTGCTTTGAATTATTTTCACAAAATTATGAATATATTCATTAAAGCTACATGAAAATAATTTATCTAAAACTTTATTTTCATACATGTTATTTATGTAATAGTAAGAGATATCTAGGGATAACTTTAGGAAACCCTCTTAAAAAAGATATAAATTTTTGGTGAAGCTTTCATTTTTTTGAAAAAATATTAATTTCTATTGGCAAATCTCTCCATCTAAAAAAATATATATGTTTTATTGGCATTTTTTTTAAATCACAAAAAATTTGTTGAAAATATTGACGAATTTTGCATAGTAATAGAAAAATGCATTAATTACCATGGTGAATCCTTCCATTTAAAAAAAAATAGAATTCTTATAGGAAAGAAGAGGCTTTGAGATATAAATTATTAATGGGTTTAAGGGGTAGAGTATATAATATTTAGTTGCTACTGTTAATTTAAAATATAATCTAACCTTCAATTTATTCTATGAGATAAAATGTACCTATATTTTGTAATTCTCATGGGCCCAAAGTTTCTTTTAGACCATTGATTTCCACTAAGATCAAGAATCCAAAAGAAATTTAAGCCCCCATGAGCATTATAAATTGTAGGTACATTTAACCTTGTGAATACAATGAGGACCATAAGATTATATATTAAATCAATGATGGGAATTAAATATTGGTGATATAGCCCTAAGGTAACTAATAATTATGATATATTATTGGAAAAATAATTTATATTTCTACAATAACTTATAAAATTTAGGAAAATATAATCTAATCATGTATCAAATATTGTGGCAAATTTTTAATTAATTTTTTTATTAAAATAATCTTTTTTGCAACTTTAATAAGATTAAACAAAATTTGTAAAAATATGGTGATTTAAGTTTCCTTAAATGTTGAACTATTAGCCAAATTTTGTTTCCCAAATTTCAACTATTAGCCAATTGACATATATTAGCTACAAAAAAATCACTAGAGATATTAGATTTGTAATAGAGTCAACTTTCCCATAGTTTATTTCAAATCTAAGTGTCATGAAACTAAATAATTATAATATAATTCATGTATTTTATTTTTACACATACTCATATTTATCTTGGCCATCAAATTTGTATTCCAATACATTTCACTTTTGAATACATCCATCCAAGTTAAAGTTAGTAGTGCTCATTATAGGGGCTTGGAACACAAAAGGATAGGGAATTAAAATAATCATAATAGCAGGATCATAATGTAGTTTGGAATGAGGAATGAAATAAGATATGGAGATAAGTAATGCAGTAGAGGATTACCATTCTAGAGGCAAGAATAACATAAGGGCAAAAAGGAAAGGTAAGACAAGTGCTAGAGATTGAAATGATAGAGACAACATGAGACCTTGTATAGTCATAGCACAGTTATGTATACCATGGAAGGTTGGTGAAATGGTTGTTTTATGGTAGGGAGGAGGAAAAAATGTAGAAATCTATTATAGGAAATATTTATAATAAGAGGTTTAATCATTGTGGATGGAGAAAAATTAGAGGGTATACTATAGTTAGGAACATTGTAAGGAGGAAATTATAAAGATGATGTATCATATAAAAATCTTTCAATAACTTTAAAACCAATATTATGAATCATTTTTAAACCATATGACTTATAAAGTAATAAATTTTAAAAATATTCAACTTTTTTTATGAATATCCATTTAATATAAACTATAAAGTCCATTTGCATATTTTTTGCTATTTTAAATGTGCTTCATTGGCATAATATTTAATGTCATACTTAATAAAAGGAATAAAAATAATATCTCTTATGGGGTCCACCTTGGAACACAATGGTGATTATGACATTGTGTTGATACAATGGTTATGTGTTCAAGTCTCGACTTTTCCAGTAGTGTGACTGATGGATGGGCTCAAGGTTGATTAGAGATATTACATCACCTGCGTATGGACAGATGGACATGATGTCTCATCGGAGGGTTTTAATATTCCCACACACTATGGTCGTGGCTAGATTGGTACATGATTAAATGTTTAGGTTATCAGTGACGGTGCTCAAGGAAGGACAGAGAGATAAGGTGTCACTTGAGTATGGAGATAGAATGGAGGAGAGATAAGGAGTTGCTCGAGCACAAAGAGATAAGGAGACACTTGAGCATGGAGAGATATTAAGGAGATCAAAGTGATGAGGAGTTTAGTAGGTGAAGCGTTAAGGACAACATCAAAGATATAAGGGTATTAATGCCAAATACATCTGAGGATGAGGTCCCTCAAAAATGTGGCCTCATTGGTTCATAGCTCTAGTCAAAAGTGTTCACCTATAAAAAAAAGAAAAAATCTTATATGAACATTATTAGGTGTAGCGTAAATTGTAACTAGTCCAATTTACACCTCATGTTTGTGATCTCACTTTAGCGTGCCCTATCCTCACCCCCTCTAGGTATGTTTATGTTAGGACCCAGAGGCAACTGAGAGTGGTGTTAGGCCCAATATAGAAAGCTAATGTGTTGAGAGGGGAGGGGTGAATCAATATTCCAAAACTTTTCCTTGATAATAACCTTACTGTTATGCATAAACAGAATAGTGCAGTAACATAAAATAAAACTATAATCAACAGATAACAATCATACATGATTCACTCCATAACACATATATTTTGGTCACGCAAAAACTCTTGGTTAGAGAGAAAAACTACGGTGGGGATGGCACCCACAACTTCACTACTGCAATAATAAAGAATGCTCGGTTAGAGCTACATTTAGCTATTTCTGATAGCTTACCCTGTTAGGAGTATTAAGATCAGTTAGATCTACCTTACTAAAGGATTTTTACAACACTATATAAGTGTAGCACCTGGTTAAAGGATTTACAATTTATAGACTTGGTTAGAGTCTTTTACCCTGTTAAAGGTTTCTCTTACAACTTCAAAATATTACAATATAATCATTACAAATATCTGCAACTTTACATTTGAAATGTTAAAGCAGATTCTATGTGCTCTGAATAAGATTACCTAGCTTGTAGCATACCTCGGTAACCCATAATGAAACTCGGTAAACCCTTCTGTTTACTCTGTTCTTCGACTGTTCACTGATAACCTTCTCGGTGACCTCTCTGTGTCTCTGTAACAGTCTTCCTTCATGCATACACACTGCTATCTCATTGCATCTCATACCATATCATGTCTAACCCTAGAATCATGATGTATATATAGATCTCTTATAGCGGTGATATGATTCATTGCTTCGATCTTACAAAAAGATTCTTTGAATGAATAACTAAAAAAAATATCTCATAGGTTAGATTGGCCTTGTAATCATACACAATCTCCTAATGCAATTCCCAATGCAAAAATGGTTAGATGTGCCTCGATCTTGTAACACGTTTTCATGTGCATGTCCAGGTTCAATGTATCTGGTAAAACATTTCACTCAGTGAATATCAACTCAATGAGTTAACTTTACCACTCGGTAGCCATGAAACTTTACTCGGTAAACAACTCGATGAATACTGTGTTCTGTGACTACTTTCTTTAGTAATCGACTAGACTGTTCATATCGACTTCTCTGTGTGTACCGACTGCATGATTCAGTAATACTAACCGACTAGAATATAGTATGACTTTGGATATGAAACTAATGGCAATTCGATAAGTAGTAACAATCTCCCCTTTTGACATTAGTTGAGATGTTTGACAAAAACTACTTACAAAGTCATAACTCAAAAAACTATATACTTGACAAAAAGACTATACTTGACAATATGTACAATAGTCAATAGTATATGCAGATATACTCCCCTTATCATTATCCTGTACATAACTCTGAATTTTGCATGTTCAGTTGTGTTCTGTACTTGTGTGCTCTGAATGCTCTGTATATTCTGCTTGGTATACTCCCCTTGTATACAATACTCAAAATTGTGTTATCAAAATTGTACTACGCTCCAAGTGTAGAATTACTCCCCCTTTGCTGGGCTTTCCTCTATGTAGTAACATAATATTACTCCCCCTTTTTGACAAACATTAAAAACTTAATTTGCATCCAGAGGCGGTAACTGATCAAAAATAGTCTTATACTTGGTCCAGGCGTCAGTGAGGGTGACTGAGAGTGAGTCCTTGAGACTTTCCATTAATGAGTTTTGTGCTTGAACATCAGATAAGAGTGATATCAAGCCATCAAAAGTTCTTCCCTCTTGTGTAGTTGATAAGCTTGTAGCTTGGTTGAGCTGCTCTTGGACTGATGAGAGATGAAGAAGGAATAATGTTTGAAGGGTCATTATATCCATCCTAATTTTATGCTCTTCATTCCTCAATTCTAACTATTGAGCCATGAGCTGTTGTAGCTTTTTGTAAAAATTCTGAACTAAATTAGGCTCAGTGGTCAACTTGGATGAGAGATTGGTGATCTCTTTCTCAATTGCATCAGTTTTATTTTTGATGTCTGTAATAAATAAAGAAAATGTACACAATTTTTGGAATAAATAAAGAATGTGCTTGAGTTGAGGGGACAACTTAACAATGAATTTGACAAGTTTTACCTTGCCAACAACAATTGATTTTTGGACTTCCTCTATCATTTTTGCTGTGAGCTCTTTAGCCTTGAGCTTGCTTAGGTACTTGGATGCATCAACTCTAGATGTTTCAATCTGATTAAGGAGTTCATCCAACTAAATATAGATGGCTACATCGGCTGACACTGTTGCTGATGGTAGCATTTCTGTGAGCAGTGTCCTAACCTTTTGAAGTACCTTGTTCTTTTTCTGTATGGCCAGTTGCTTCTCCTGTTCAGCCTTTGCTTTGTATAGTTCACCAAATTCAGTGAGTGCTTGCCCTTTTAATTTGGAAATGTCGACATTGGGCAACACGATTAGTTTAGATAAGTCAAATTTAAAACCATGCTTTCTCACCTTCTTCTCTTTTCCTTTGGTCTGTGGCACTAAGACAAGTTCTTGTGAGGCTTGTTGTCCCTTGATAGGTTGCTCGGTAGATGCAACACTTTGGACTATTCCTGTAGCAGTTACAGTGTCTTTGGATGGCTCGGTTCTAGGGGTCTCAGCTATAATATTTTTTGTGCTTGTCTATGCTTGAGACGTTTGATCTTTGGTTGTGTCTGTGGCAGCTTTAGATTTGTTACTTGTATCTTTTGCAGCTTTAGATTTGTTACCTTCGGTAACTTGTTCGGTGTCCTTGGGAGCTTCGGTTGGGACTGGTGGCTTCACTGGTAGATAAGGTTGAACTTGTTCTAAGACCAATTCACTAGACACAAGTTTTGCATAAGTGGTGCCTTCAATCATTTCCTGCTCTGGTGTGGCTTCATCCATTACATCTTCATCAATTTGTATAGTGTCAACCGGGTCTGGACCTTGCTCAGTGACATCTGGATCTTGCTCGGTGACATCAACAATTTCAATTTGAGATTGTTCACAGACATCCTTTTGTTTGAAGATCTCCTGCCACTTGGCCTTAGTCTCATTCTCCACATCAATATATAGCCCATTCATCAATTTTAAGGCTCTTTGTTTCACAAGAAATTTTGAATTGTATGTGATCAGATGCTCCTTAATTTCAGCTACAAACATGTCAGGAAATAAATGGACAAGATTTCTTTCTCTTATTTGTCTCTCCAAATCCATTGCATATTTCCACCTATTATCAATATGTGAGTAGAGTTCACTCAGAAGTGACTTTGCTAGTTCTAATGGTGCTAACCGAAACTTCAGAAGTGTACATATGACAGCTTCTTCAATCTGTCATTTCTCATCATTATTCCTAGTCTCATACTTAACATATCTAAATCCTGCAAATCCTCTGTATTCTTTAAGATTGGCACAAAAGTTTTCAACACTGTGAATATTTACCTTTTTGCTCTTCACAATCTGGAATTTGTTTGCATCATCAGACTCTGTATCACTTGACTCTTTTGCCAAAATGAGTCTCTGAGTAGATTTCTTGTAATTCTTAGTTACCTTAGGAGCAGCAACAGTCTTTTGCTTCTTGCTCGATGATGCAGTTGATGCTCTGGTGTTGGGTCTCTTTGTTGGTGGAGTCGGCAGGGCCTTTGTGGTGTCTTGTTTCTTTCTTTTTAGAACTTTTCCCTTTGGCAACTCTGTGCTTCTAATTCTTCCTCGGTAATGGCAAGATTGCCTTTGACAAGTGTAGATGAGGATTCTTCTCCAAATTTCTCAGATAAAGCTTTTATCATCTTTGTAGCTTTTCTTGTAGCCTTAGGAACTACAATGCTCATTTTTACTTTCTCCTTCACCTCTTCATAGGTTCCATACGTTAGTTTAGTTGCATGCCTTGGCAATGATAGATAGGCATCAATTTGTTGCTGTGTGATATCATAATCAATTTCATAACCCATTGATTGTAGCGATTGAATCCTCGGTTCAACAGCATTTACATAGCAATAATCAGTGTCGACTTCAAAACATATATTTTCCTTGTATTTTTCAACTAGCTGTGGTGGGATCCTGTACCTGTTGTGCATTTTCTTTTGGAATTTGTTAAAATAATCATCCATGATATCACTAAAGTTATCTCCTAACTTCTTGATGTAATCATTGATCTGATGGGTGATAGGTCGGTGTAGCTCCCATACTACTTTACTGACAGAGGGAAAGAACTTCTCAAAATAGAAAAACATACATACAAGTAGTGAACCGAACTTTAGTGTGTTTGCCGAGTTGTTCTTCTTCGGCTTCCTTATTATGTTCAGGTTCTCAAATAAGTTCTTTAGTAGTACTTCACATAAGTCTACTTTCATTCCCTTCTTTACTATTTTGTAGGCCAGGTTCACTGCACCACATGGTACATTGTTTTCTCTTGCAGATTGGAAAAAACAATAACCAATAACTCTGATTGCAAATTTTAGTTCAGCATTAGTGACATTATTTAATTTCAGTCCTCGGTAATCAGATTCTACTCTGGTTAGACCGATTAGCTCCTTTTGTGATATCATTTTCTGTGCACGAGCATGATCGTAGATGGGATATCCGGTGATCAGGTGAATGACTTCCTTCATGATCTTGAACGGTTGCTCTTGTAGCCACATGAAATTATTATGTACTCTGCTCAATACAAATTTAACCCATTGGGGTTTGAACACATGAGGATAGACTAGGGCTTCAGTTAATCCCTTGATTCTAATATGTTCAAATTTACTATCCAGTTTGCTGTCAGTGCACAGTTCATCATATGTGTCACTAATCTCTACATGACCGAGTTCCTCAACACGGCACTTGGTAAAGAATCTGACATCTTCTACCAATAAGACTCAATCCGGGATGAGTGAAAATGCAGTTTTATCATCTGGTTCTGAGGAAACTTTAGGAGTTAGGGAATACTTCAGAGATGGCTTCTCCACATTTTGGACAACTACAGGGTCTTGGATCTTGGGCACCATGGTAGATCTCGAGTAAAATTCGACAGGTTATCCTTAGGGTTTACAAGTGACTTACTCTTCACACTCAGTAGACACTAGCAATTTGACTAGATCGGAAACCAGCTAAACAGTGTGAATAGATTGATGTAAATACCTCAAAATTCACTCTGAATGAAGTTTGATCGCTTTGATTCACTCTGCTCTGCTTCTCGAAAACTTGGGTGAATGATAATGACCACGAAAACACTTTTAAGTACTCAAAAATACCTTATTAGGCTCCGTGCAAGTTAGGTCAAGATATTAAATGCACTCGCTTCACCTTTTACCGATTTACTCCATTTTTTGTTTTCACCAAGTACCCAACTTTTCTTTATTAACCAACTTGACAGGTTTCCTGTATACACCGACTTGACAGGTTTCCTGTATAGTATGCAAACTGACTAATTGCATCTTAACTATGCAGATTTTGAATTCTGTTCATAATAAAATAGGAACTGTTATGATTTAACTTTTAAAGAATGCAGTCCCTTCATACCTTTTCTTGACTAATTTGAAATAGGTGCACCTAACTCAGTAGGTAAGGTGCTTTCTTCATCAGACATAATTTCTTTCTTTTTCCAAATCATCTTGAATTTTTCTTTTATCTCCTCAATGTCTCTTCTCAGTTGATCTCTGCAATCTCCAGCTAAATGTCCAGCTTTGTGACAATGAAAACATGCCATACCTCGATTTCTCCATGATCTCCGGTTGTTCATTCCAAACCTTATAAAACAGTTGGCACTTATATGTCCATATCTTCCACAACATTTGCACCATATCCTTGTATTGTAATCCCATGGTACTACTGCATATTGTCGATAAGGATCTGTGTGAGTTCGGTAACCTCCAGTGTTTGCTCAGTGTGGATACTTCATGTAGTTCTTTTGCTTAAACCAGCACTTCTCGGTACTATGTCCATATCTATTGCAGTTTTTACAAAACCCTTTGAATTTTGCCTTCTGATGGTTGTTAACAGACTTTGTCCTACATTGATTAGGTATGTGACCATATTTATTGCAATTATAGCAATATCCATTGGACTTAGAGATATTCGGTTGCTTACCTTTTTTGATCTAGCATATGTTGGTAGTATGACCTTGATTTCCACAGTAGTAGCAAATAGGCTTCTTCCTTTTGATGTTATTCCTTTTTCCAGCTTGTTTTGATGATTCTCCTCTCTCGGTAATATGAATTCCTTTCTTGGTAGAGTCTTTTCCTTTGTAACCAAGTCCTCCATCTTTGTAGAGTCTTCTTGTATTCAGTTGCTCATCCAACATCTTTGATGCTTCATAACTTTTCTCCAATGATTCTTTGGATTTCTTTTCTATTTCAAGTTCACCAATCAACCTTGATACTTCAAGTTTCAATGATTGATTTTCATCATTCTTCAGAATTGCTTCATGATGTGCATAACCTATTTGATCTATCATATTTTGTTGAATATCAGTTAACCTTATGATTTCATCATCCTTATCAAATACTAGAGCTTCAAGTTGTTGTTTCTCTCTTTGTAGATCTCTTGCTTTATCCTCAGCTATCCTTAATGCATCTAGATTTTCAGTCATTTGTGTACTGAAATGTTCATGTTCTCTTTTCATTGCTTTTAGTTGATCAACCAATGCTTTGTTCTTTTCTTTCAACATTCCAATCATTTCTTTAGTCTCTTCAGATATACTGTTCTCAGATGATGTCTCAATTTGTTCCACTAGCTCTTGAGAATCCTACAAGTCATCAGATAATCTTCTCCTTACTTTCAGAGATTTTTGCATTTGCCTCTGCATGTCTGCAATCACTTGATTTGCATTATCCATCTCTTCTTGAAGATGCACAATCCTCTGAGATTGTTTGTAGCCTTCCATTTGCTAAGATCTTTCTCTTTAGGTAGTTAAACCCTTTTCCAAGATTTAAGCTCTGATACCAATTGTTAGGCCCAATATAGAAAGCTAATGTACTGAGAGGGGAGGGGTGAATCAGTACTCCAAAACTTTTCCTTGATAATAACCTTACTGTTATGCATAAACAGAATAGTGCAGTAACATAAAATAAAACTATAATCAATAGATAACAATCATACATGATTCACTCCATAACACATATATTTTGGTCACGCAAAAACTCTTGGTTAGAGAGAAAAACTGTGGTGGGGATGGCACCCACAACTTCACTACTGCAATAATAAAGAATGCTTGGTTAGAGCTACATTTAGCTATTTCTGATAGCTTACCCTGTTAGGAGTATTAAGATTAGTTAGATCTACCTTAATAAAGGATTTTTACAACACTATATAAGTGTAGCACCTGGTCAAAGGATTTACAATTTATAGACTTGGTTAGAGTCTTTTACTCTGTTAAAGGTTTCTCTTACAACTTCAAAATATTACAATATAATCATTACAAATATCTGCAACTTTACATCTGAAATGCTAAAGCAAATTCTATGTGCTCTGAATAAGATTACCTAGCTTGTAGCATACCTCGGTAACCCATAATGAAACTCGGTAAACCCTTCTATTTACTCTGTTCTTCAACTGTTCACTGATAACCTTCTCGGTGACCTCTCTGTGTCTCTGTAACAATCTTCCTTTATGCATACACACTGCTATCTCATTGTATCTCATACCATATCATGTCTAACCCTAGAATCATGTTGTATATATAGATCTCTTACCGCGGTGATCTGACTCATTGCTTCGATCTTACAAAAAGATTCTTCGAATGAATAACTAAACAAAATATCTCATAGGTTAGATTGGCCTTGTAATCATACACAATCTCCTAATGCAATTCCCAATGCAAAAACGGTTAGATGTGCCTCGATCTTGTAACACGTTTTCATGTGCATGTCCAGGTTCAATGTATCTGGTAAAATGTTGCACTCGGTGAATATCAACTCGGTGAGTTAACTTTACCACTCGGTAGCCATGAAACTTTACTCGGTAAACAGCTTGGTGAATACTGTGTTTTGTGACTGCTTTCTTTAGTAACCAATTAGACTGTTTATACAGACTGCATGATTTGGTAATACTAACCAACTAGAATATAGTATGACTTTGGATATGAAACTAATGGCAATTTGATAAGTAGTAACAAGGGGGGGTGGGGGGGTGAATTAGTTGTCTATTAATTTAAACCCAAATATAACTTAACCAAACTTAATGCATAATATAGGAAAACCAAACTTAATGTCGATTGACAGTTTACCAGTTAATAACAGTACCGGTAAATTTTAATGCATGAAATAGAAAGACAAATAACATCCACACCACATAACATAGATATTTGTACATGGAAACCCTGTAAGGAGAAAAACCATGGTGGGAAACCTTACCCACAATTAGATGATACTACTACAGATAGTATGTGTGTACAAATGGGGTCTACACATGCAGAAAGGCCAACTGCCTAGAACTCATTGCTCAATCACAAAATGGGAGTCACACTGACTACAATTGGATGGTTAAATCCAATGATAATGTACTGCTCAAAATAGCATCTTCATATGCTAGATTCAATACCGATTAAGCTCTGATTTTCTTCTTCATACCTTCCTTGAATCTTCAAATGATGTCTGTGTGTATAGCTCTTCTTATATTCACATATACCTTATTACAATCCTTTTTCCACCTCTACATAATCTCATAAATGTGATCTTACATATATACCAAAACCTAAGACCAAATGTGTAGGTCGGCTCACTAAGAATATTACAATTAAATCAATTACAAAAGAATCAATATGTGATGCATCATGCCGGCTCAATACATTTACAATAATAACCAATCAATAAAACATCTCCATAATGTGTCATGCTGATCTGGAATAAAAAAACGCTTGTCGGTCCATAACCTAGACCAATTTGCTGGTAACAACAAATATGCAAACCGAATTGACCAATAGCCAAATCACCAAAACCAAGTGTCCAAATAATGTCTTCGACATAACTAAGTAATATCCAGATGATAACAGATCATCCTCAGAATAATATAACCTGCTAGTGAACCAGATACCAGTGGCTGTGCATAAGTCACTGAACATGTCGGTAAACATAACCAAAGATCTTCAGTGCTGATAAGTGTTCACAAGTATTGATAAGTGTTGACATCAATGACAAAGCCACTACAACATATCCATAATACCAACAGTTTAGGCCCAATTATCCAATTTTGATGTCATGTACACCCTTTGGTGGATCCCACCATGGGATCCCCTCCCTCTGGCTTCTTATTTTGGTCCTCTTTGTAGAACGACCAGGGTGTGGAATGCCTCGATCCCTCTCCAAGAGGCCCCAATTTAAAATGGGGTAGGTGTTATATCTCCCCAACAATATTTGATTCCCAAGGCTACACATGATTGTTGGAGGTCAGCCTAATTGGTAAATTACCTAGGGGACCCTACTTAAAGATATCCTATAAATTCATTTTTGAATCAAGAGGTTACCTAAAGTATTTGGGCCCATCCATGAAGCTTTCATCATAATTAACCATATTCAAAGATTCAAGGCTACATATTCATCATTGTGGAGAAAAGTTACATCAATATGCATGCAAGCATGTGTGTGTGAATAGGGTTTGTCACATGGGTAAGTGCACAAAGATGGTGGTCAAAAAGGGGGGTATAAGTGGACACTTTTTTTTCTGAAATCAGGTGAACCTGAACTTGGAGGCGAAATTTGAAAGTCATCCACTCAAGATATGAAGATAATCAAAGAACAAATATTGTAGTACTCTGAATCTAGTTTCCAAACTACTAAACTTTTTTAAAATTGGATAGGATTAAGTGGGTCAAATCCTCCATGCACAAAAAACAGACCCTGATTTTTTCAAAAAAACATAATATAGTGTCTGACGTGCACATCAAAAAAGTCATATTTAGATTTAGTATTTTGACAAATCCTTTGGTAGAAAGATAGTTAAGAGTGAGAACTAGAAGATGTGTATTTTTTTGTAATTTTTTGTTGAGTATTTTTTTTATGATTTTTCTGATCGAGCACATCCTAAAAATTAGGTACCTGTTCGTGTGCGAAGCATAAGTTGCACTAAAAAATTCAAAAAATGGAATCAAGTTAACTACAATAATATATAATTTTTTAAAAATTTGGATAATTATATCAAAAATTATTAAAAAAATGGTGCACGTATGTCTATGAGAACTATGGAGACACTGGTAAAAGAAATTCAATAATAATATGTTATTGTTGTTCAAATTTAAAAAAATTTATATGGTTAGAAAGATTAGAAGATGGGTGAAAATATGGTGGAAATTTTAGAAATACCCACTTGATGATGTGTAAACCTGATGATGACAAAGTCAAGAAACCAAGTTGATAAAATAAAACACGCCAAAAAGGAGGGAAATGGAGGGAAATCAAACTTCCAAACCGTAGCTTTGTCATCCAGGCCTATTTCCAAGCCTAAACAAACAAAAGCGCGTACGGGGTACCTATGGTATAAAAAGCGCGTACGAGGTACTTATGGTGTAAGAAGCACGTACGTTCTATCTTAACTATAAAAAGCGCGTACGCACTATTTTTACTATAAAAAGCGCGTACGTAGTATTTGTACTATAAAAAGCACGTACGCGCTATTTCTACTATAAAAAGTGCATACGCGCTATTTTTACTATAAATAGCATTTACGGGCTAGGTTTGTTTAAATTTTGGGAGTGTGTATAATATGCTATTGTATATATATATATATATATATATATATATATATATATATATATATATATATATATATATATATATATATATATATATATATATATATATATATATATATATATATAATATGTGTATATACATATAATATATAATTTATATATAATATAAAAAATAAAAAATATATAATATTTATATACATATATATGTATATAATAATATATAATATATTAGATATATATACACACATATGTGTGTATGTATGTGTATTGTCTCCCTCTCTCCCCCTCTAAAGTGCGTACAAGGTCTCTCTCTCTCTCTCTCTCTCTCTCTCTCTCTCTCTCTCTCTCTCTCTCTCTCTCTCCAATATATCTTCTTTTTGTTTGCATATATATAAGGTGATAAGAAGATTGACAAGGTGGTCAGTTTTCTTTTTTTTTGTAAAGAAGATAGGATATAAAGTAGAACGTTTGAAGAAAATTAATGTATTGGTTTCTTTGGATCATGTGGATGTATTGGTTGGATAATATTTATGGATTGTATGGTGTACTAAGGGTTCATATGGTGTATTATGACCCCTTAGGTGTCGTTATGGGTCATATGATGTTCTATGATCCCTTAGGACACCATATGACCCCTTAGAACTCCATATGGTGTTGTTATAGGTTATATGGTGTCCTAAAGGGTCATATGGTATTCTATGACCCCTTAGGATACCATATGATCCCTTACATGTCATTAGAGGTCATATTATTTCCTAAGAGGTCATATGGTGTCCTATGACCCCTTAGGACACCATATGACCCCTTAACACACCATACGACCCATAACAACACTATATGGTGTCCTAAGGGGTCATAGGTTGCCATATGACCCCTCAGAACACCATACAACCCATAACAACACCATATGGTGTCCTAAAGGGTCATTTGGTGTTTTATGACCCCTTAGGACACTATTTGGCATCATTATAGGTCCTATGGTGTGCTAAGGGATCATATAGTGTCATATGACCCCTTAGATGTTGTTAGGGGTCGTATTGTGTTCTAAGGGTCATATGGTGTCCTATGACCCATTAGGACACCATATGGTATCATTATGTGTCTTATGTTGTTGTATGACCCCTAGGACACTTTATGACCACTTAGGACACCATATGGTGTCATTAGGGGTCATATGGTGTCCTAAGGGGTCATATGGTCTCCTACGACCCCTTAGGACACTATTTGACCCCTTAGGACTCCATATGGTGTCATTATGGGTTGTATGGTGTCCTAAGAGATCATATAGTGTTTTATGACCCCTTAGGACACCATTTGGTGTCATTATGGGTTGTATAGTGTGCTAAGGGGTCATATGGTGTCTTATGACCCCTTAGGACTCCATATGACCTCTTACATGTCGTTATGGGTCATATGGTGTTCTATGATCCCTTAAGACACCATATGATCCCTTAGGACTCCATATGGTGTCATTTTGGGTCGTATGGTGTCTTAAAGGGTCATATGGTATTCTATGACCTCCTAGGACACCATATGATCCCTTAGGTGTCATTAGAGGTCATATTGTTTCCTAAGAGGTCATATGGTGTCCTATGACCCCTTAGGACACCATATGACCCCTTAAGACACCATACGACCCATAATGACATCATATGGTGTCCTAAGGGGACATAGGATGCCATATGACCCCTTAGGATACCATACAACCCATAACACCACCATATGGTGCCCAAAAGGGTCATATGGTGTTCCATGACCCCTTAGGACACTATTTGGCATCATTATAGGTCCTATGGTATTCTAAGGGATCATGTAGTGTCCTATGACCCCTTAGATGTTGTTAGGGGTTGTATTGTGTTCTAAGGGTCATATGGTGTCCAATGACCCATTGGACACCATATGGTATCGTATGACCCTAGGACACCTTATGACCACTTAGGACACCATATGGTGTCATTAGGGGTCATATGGTGTCCTAAGGGGTCATATGGTCTCCTACAATCCCTTAGGACACTATTTGACCCCTTAGGACTCCATATGGTGTTGTTATTGGTTGTATGGTGTCCTAAGAGGTCATATAGTGTTTTATGACCCCTTAGGATACCATTTGGTGTCATTATGCATCGTATGGTGTGCTAAGGGGTCATATGGTGTCCTAAGGAGTCATATGGTGTCCTATTACCCCTTAGGACATGTGCATGGATCCCTAGAATACCATATGACCCTTGAGAATACCTTTTGACCCTAGAGAGGGAGAGAGGGGGAGGAGAGGGAGGCAATGGGAGAGAGATACACCTAAGAGAGGAGGAGAGTGAGATAGAGACTGAGAGGAAGAGACAAGAGATAAATGAGAGAGAGAGAGAGAGAGAGAGAGAGGGATTGGGAGAGAAAGAGAGACCTAAGAGATGAAGGGAGGAAAGGTGAGAGAGAGAGAAAGAGAGGGTGAGAGATAGAGAGATTCTGAGTGAGAGGTAGGAAGGGGTGGAAGGATATTACAAGAGACTAGAGAGAGAGATGTGAGAAGAGAGGGAGAGAGTGAGAAAGAGAGGTAATGAGAAAGGGAGAGAGGGAGGGAAAGGGGAGAGGGAGAGAATGAGAGAGAGACACTTGAGAGAAGGAGAGAGTGAGATAGAGAGAATGAGGATGAGAGGGAGAGACTTCAGAGAGAAAAAGACTTAAGTGAAAAATAGAAAGGGAGGTAGGGAGAGAGTGGTAAAGAGATATACTTGATAGAGGAGGAGAGTGAGATAGGGAGATAGAGGTAGATAGGGAGAGAGACTTAAGAGAGAGAGAGAGAGAGAGAGAGAGAGAGAGGTTGATAGCTACAGATGTGATAGAGAGAAGGAGAGAGACTTGAGAGAAAGAGAAATGGAGCGAGAGGGGGAGAGAGAAAGAGAGTTAGAGGGAAATAAATACTTGACAAAGGAAGAGAAAGGGAGGGGGAGGGAGAGGGAGAGAATGAGAGAGAGACACACTTAAGAGAGGGGGAGAGAGTGAGAGATAGAGATATTTGAGAGAGGGAGAGAAAGAGAGGAATATGCGAAAGAGAGAAAGAGGGTGAGGGAGATGAGAAAGAGATGGAGAGATACCTAAGAGAGGGAAGAAATTAGAGAGGGAGATGCCTAAGAGACAAAAAGGTAGGGGTTAAGGAAGAGAGAGGGGGAATGTAGGGAAGAGATGAGAGACATAATGTTGATACGAGCATGTTGATTACTGAAATTTGACTCTAAGTCCGAAATTTATAAGAATACTCAAAAAACTAGAATCTACATTATAACTCTTAGAGATCTGGAACCACTCTCAAACATCCTGACAATATATAAATAAAATATAACTTAAAGTATAAGAAAGATAAAAGACAAAGATAAATGTCACTTATACTTAAATGTTATATTCTATGTATATATCCTATTGAAAAACCTAATGGAATGTAAGTGAATCGCATTTTATTTACAGACAAAACCGCGCACGCAGTTTTAGTTTTTAAACTGTGTACGCGGTTAGTATGCTTTAAACCATGTACGCGGTTAGTATGTTTTAAACTACACACATGGTTTAGCTTTGGTTAGGCTCGCCAAAATGAGCCTAAACGCGTACGGGGTTCTTTAAATTTGAAATACCCCATGCGCGTTTTGGTGTTTTTCATGTTTTTTTTTTGGTGTGTCCACTTTTCTGACCACCATCTTTGTGCACTTACCCACATGTCCATGTGTTTGTCATGCCATTACATTCAAAATTTTTGATTACATTCAAAGAGTATTGCATCATCATCAACAATTGCAAATTTGAGGTATATCTCCTTAATATTTATTTCAGTATTTACATTATTTCATTCAGGTTAATTCCAAAATTAGGGTTTGACCGAAGGTAAACCCCTATTCCCAACATCTTTCCCTTTCCTTCTATGTGTAGGAAATAGGTGTAGATCTATACTTGGGAAATCTGATAGAGTCAACTGTGGCAAATAGGCCAACTTTTGACAGTGGAAAATTCAAAGTACCAAGGCAGATTTGTGCTACCTGGTCCCAAAAAATTAGGTTGAACAAGTTAGAGAACATGTTTTAAACATCTTATTTTTCCCAGATCCATATTTGTTCCTCTATGGGACATCTATATCTTATTGTTTCTATCATATTACTTCAATAATCCCTCATTTTACCCTAATTTCATAAATTACATTACAATTCAACTTAGAAAGAAGGAGACTCATGCCCACACAGACAATTGGGTAAATTCGATCAACATTCTTAGCCCTTTTTCTAATCAAATTGTGGCTAGATCTATCGGATTTACCCTCTTCTTTCAATGTAATTTGGTTAATTGGGCTACTTAGAGGTTTTACTTGTTGAAACCCTAATTTCTAATTTTCCATCCATTGCATTTTGGTGAACTTCACTCCTTGAATGCTTATTTCTAATTTGTGGTCACAAATTTGATTTTTAGGTATTCAATTTTATTTTTGATTGATTAATAGGTCTTCATATTAATATTGAAAAAAAGTTTACAATCAAAGTCTACAAATATATCATGAAACAAAATTGCCCAACACCTAGCCTATAGAACTATAGTGCATGTCTACTTAGAACATCCCAGCTAACCCTTACATACAAAATGATTTTTGATCATTTACACATCAAAAAATAGAATTTATACTAAATCTTACTCCTAAATTTCCTCCCTCGTCGCCTTTCCATTCCCATCCATCACCATGACCTAAGATAGAATAATGCTCGTCTTCTTTAAATCATCCCTGCAACACAAGGACTCTCCATGAAGCAAGAATCACATCCTGTTTGCCTTTGTCGACCTCACTAGTCAATCACACTTACACCTCATAGGAGATTCCACCATCATAGACACCTAAACTTCATTACATGTCCCCCATTTGGCAAGCTCCTCTTGAATGTGGTGTGCTTCCTAAGACTTTATATAAGCCTTGATGTTGTTAATTCCTATCTGGGTTGAAGCCTTGCAAACCTCCTTGTTGCAATTGGCACTCCAAAGGAGGAAAGGCCTCAGAGGAGGAGCGAACTCGCTCGTGAAGCCAATCGCCACTAGGGAAAACAATCCCCTCTCCATCTCTTGCCATTCCAAAGATCCTTTATAGTCCCCCATACCATTACATTCATACACACTTGTTCATAATCCAATTTACAGTTTCCCTTGACTCCAATTCAAGGCACCAAGCTAGAAAAATAGAGGCTATGTCCACATTTGTGTGGTAGTGAAATTGTGCATTGATGTACTCATTGCCCAAGACAATCTTGACATGGGTGAGGAAGTCCCGGACACCAAATAAGAAGATGTGAGACAATCTTTCATTAGAGATACATCTCTAGAAGGCCACCATTTGTTTGGAGGATTGCAAAGAAAAGTTGGCCTCGATACCGCTCATTTTCTAGGTAATGCCCACTCTATTTTCCAAGCTTCATCGAGACGCTATAGAAAAGAACCCCACCCAAACACCACCCCAATTAAAATGTCTCCCATGAAATTCGCTACCGATGATAAAACAATGAAGCATTTAAGATTCATAAACTTTTTTCCACCCCAGCCTTGCCAACTTGGATGAGTTCTAAGAAACCAAGCTCATGAAAACTATGGTTATCTCCCTGATAGAATTGGAAATTTGAAATCTACAATCCGTTCGACTACATATTTCTCATGTATTAAGCATCATACATCCACCTGTAGCGTCGTAAATTGTATGCACTTGCTAGGGTGGTACAATTTCACATCTAGTTTAGCACCCGCCTTGGTGCATTTTGCATTTTGCATTGCATTTCCCCTTTAGCACTTAATTAATTAAAGTAATTAGGTCTAAGGTCCTATTTCATCATCTTCCATATCATAAAGTTGGGCCCTTTTCATTAAAGTGTGCCCCTTTCATTTTATTCTTCCAATACATCATTTAATCAAAAACCCTAATTAGGTCCTATTTTGAACTTGGGGGCTTGATTTTGGGGGTCAAAACATCTCGAAATTAGTTGTAACTTCGGGATTCTCTCTAAAATCATCATATCTGATGGCCTTGAAAATTTGGTGAAAAGTTGTCAGGACCATGGCGCCCGGCGTGCACATGGTCCCAGACATTTTTCTCGAAATTTTAGGAGCACGATCCAATCATAAAATAAAGCTTAACCCCAAGAAATTGGTGGGATATTCAATCTCTAGGTCGGCCTAAAGTTGAAATTAAGACCTAGGGTTTCATATATAAGAGCTCTCTTTCTTCATTTGAAAGGATCCAGAATTTTGGTTTTCAAGGACCTTCTATGCAGCGAAAGAGCAGATCTTTGAAGACTTCAACAACATTCAACATCCATCCATCAAGCATCTATCAATTTCATTCATCCATTTAGGGCTTTGAAGGCATTGAAGAGCAATAAGGGATCACCGACTGAAGATTGGCTTGTACCCCTCCCTTGGGGTTGGGTATGATTTCATGTTGTTTTCATGTCTTTGCATAAGCCTCATTATATCACTTGTATTCATGCTTTAGATCTCTTTACATCTTGATTTGGAGCATTTACATTATCATTTGCAAGCAATTAGGGTTTACTTTCTAGGTTGCTCTAGCTTGCTTACTTGCATTTTAGGATCTTGCACACACACAAGGTCTGCACACACACTACTTTTACAATACAACTTGGCTATTCGTGGAGGTGGAAATCACCAAAGCGGGGGTTTGACTAAGGCAAAACCCTATATAGCCGCCCAAAACACCTTTTCAGATATAAGTGCAGGTTTCCGGATTCGGACGACACCGCAAGTTGCAGATCCGGGAGAAGCAGGCCGAGACAGCACTCCACACCAAGTTTCAGAGAAAAAGACCAGGACAGGGGCGTGGGGCGCCCTGGTCCTGCCAGGACAGGGGCGCTAGGCGCCCTGGTCGCCCTGGTCCCTCTGTCAGACAACAACTTTCAGCAACTTTCTGACAGCTTTTCAGGTTGCAAAACAGCAGTTTCAGGGGCAGAATCAGGACAGTGGCGCCTGCGCCCCCGTCCCGAACATTTTCACTCAGATTTTAACTCTGGGTACACATCTGCATTCTTGTCTTGTCCTTGTGTTTACAGCTTTCCATTGTTTAGTTTCAATTCTGCAATCTTGTTATTAGTTCATACTTGCACTTTGGGGTTAGGAATTGAACTTGCATCATCTTATCTTTCAATTACAACAAAGGAATAAAAATCCTAATAGGTAGCCCGTGGCTCTCTCTTCCACAAAAAGAAGTAGCCAATTGTGTGATACCTCTAGGCTCTTTCGTATTCCACAAATGTGTGATTGAAAGTGAGATTAGGGCATGTTTGCTTAGTGTCACTTTTTCCCCCACACACCACCTTTGCTACCATCACCATTAAAAAAAATCTATTTTGATTGTCTATCATACATCCTTCAATCTACATCCAATTTCACACGAGAGTTGTTATTTATACTTGTCTTCATCAATCTTGAGCCTTGTGACAAAACCCAACGATTTTAAATCCATCATCTCCTCATACATGTAAATGTAACCTTATTCTTGATAAGGCAAATATGACTTCTAAAAGCACTCGTGTCATTCCACCTACCATCTTTACCTCACAACTTGAGAATTTATCCTTTCAAAAAACCATTTGATTTCCCCATTTTGTATTTTAACTATTTTTTTAACTTGTACATCCGCTTCCTGATTACCCTCTCTTAGCACATGGGATACCTTGAGTTTTTGAAACATGGTTAACTAGCATTTGATATTTTGAATAGTTCTGTCAATTTTCCAGTAAGCACTTCTCCTTTATGAATGGCCTAAACTATTATTTGTGAATCTCCTTCTATGTGTAGATTTACCACCCCGGTCCCTTTTTCTAATTGGATTGCCAATAGAGTAGTGTTGGCTCCACTTAATTGTTAGTACTTAACCCTAAACTTTGACTACACATGGCTAAAACTAGACAACGATGATTCCTTACCACACAACCAACACCCGAGGGTTCTAGATTCCCTCGCGCAGCCCCATCAAAATTTACCTTAATTCAATTCTCCTTCGATGAAGACCACACCATTTCTTTCTTTGTATATTTTAAAGGATTAACCCTTTTAGGCCCATTAACAAGCTATTTGAGAAATAAATTTTTCTCTAATAGATCATAATTACATAAATTATATGGTTAATTTCATAAAAATCTTAATTTATCTTGATAATTTTGGCTTGTGGGTTGCATAATTTTTCATTTATATTTTTAGATCTAATCTTAAGCACTCATAGTGGAAATTACTAAAAAAATTGTTTTCTATTTTACATATGATCACATTTATTTTTAGTTACCTTTATCATAGTCATATGTTGGATAATGGCTTCTTTCATTTCACATTTCTTCTTTTCATTCATAGTACTTTTGCATATTGTATCTTTAGGGTTTCAAATATATTATCTAATTAAAATCATATCTCAAATATTTTATCCATGTTATATGTTATTTTATGATGACAATTTTAGGAACATTTACTACATGTGTAGATTGAACATAAAGGCTTTTGTAGACAATGATAATCCTAAAGATGACATCAACAAAGTTAACACTTGTACCTCTTCTAGCATATCTAATGTGAATGAGGAAAAATTCAATACTCCTATCAATGATCTCTCTAATAGAGAGAAAGCATTGAAGAGAAACATGACACCATCATCTTCTCATAAGCAATACTCTATTGCGAGGGGGGCAAGATCAAAATGTTGTCTTACTAATCTCTTTAGATCCTCCTTAATCTCCTAGAGCTTATCTTAGTCATCAAAACATTTGTAGGGAAGATGACGTTATGCATTTTATTCATAACCTATCTCCTCATATAACATTAATCAAAGATGAATCCTTAGATGATAAGGATCTTACCTCCCAACCTATCAAAGAGGATATGAATAATGATGATAGAAAGGATAAATTCCCTACAAAGGATATTCCTTCTTCATCTAATTCTCCCTTTGATCCTTCCATGTGCCCTTATATTACAAATTTTAAAGAGATTGATGATAATAGTCCTTCTTCTTCACAATTAAAAGCTCTTATAGGAGTGGTTATAACATGATCTCAAAATAAGGTTATAGAGGACAAGGACTTAGAAAATATGAAAAAGGAATCAAAGTCTCTATAAACCCTCCTTCCCAAACTAGTATCGAAGGTCTAGGACTTATTCATCATTCACCTATGGATAATATTCTTGAAATTCAAATATTTAAGGAGTATCTTGCAAAAAATAAAAATTATCATCCATCTAAAGGTTCTTCTTCATCAAACAATCCTTTTGGTTCCTATAATCAAAATTCATGATCACCATGCCAATGATTATCAATATTTTAAAAAGGGAATACAAGAACTCATTGCTAATGGCACTATAAGAATAAGAGAAGACAATACTCCTCCTTCTAGTGACCCTTGTTCTACATATCAAGAGACAAGACCTAATCCTATTGATTATAAAGAGAAATTAGCTACTAGAATCTTTTGGAGATTGAAGTATGATAAAAATTGTCTTTCTTTTCAATAAAATTAATCACAATTATATGCAAAAGGAAGGTGATAAAAATTACCTTTTTCATCGTGGTTATTCTCATTCTCCTGAAAATTGTAAAGCCTTTAAACCATTTGTTCAAGACCAATATGATTGAGCTCGCATAGCTCTTAGAACTAATCTTGCACTCTTTCTTGGTGAAGAGGTAGTTCCTTAACACTCCATTCACTCTTCATGTTTCTCCTCACCCTATGACACTAGTAGTTAACTTCATTGGGGGCTCTTTGTCATGAGTGGTGATGTTATTTCAATAACAAACATTTTGGGGCTGCAACATGTATTTTACTTGTTTCCTTGCTCTGGGGGCAAGGACAACATATGTTCAATTCTCTCTTTCTCTTTGAAGATTATCTCTTCTTTAGAGTTGCTTTTTGCATAACATGATTTCCTTTCTTGCATAGAATTATCCTTCATGTGATTGCATGTGTGTTCCTTGGTTTTGGATTAAAGCAAAAAAAGGTTTTGAAGGGGCCTTGAAACCCTTTACAAAATGATTCTAAGAGGATTAGAATCAAATAGCATCTTCCAAAATAAAAAACGGGCTGCAAGGATAGGCATAGAAATCGGTAGCCAAAGAGACAGCAAAATCCTAGTCAGGAACAAAAAGATAGCAAAAAGACTAAACCAAGACATAGAAAGAACCAGCAACAGAAAACAACCCAATTATATTAGGCTTCTGAGGGTCTTAGAGACCTCAGCCTCTAGGGAATTCATGGTGTCAGCAGCAGCCTGCATAGCATTGTGATCCAAGTTCTGAAAGGCCACCTTCTTCTTCATGTTCCCTCAAGTATTTTTGCAGGGTCCATCACCACTTTGAGCCGCCTCAGCTTCCTCACCAATAACAATAGCCTTATCCGATTGGTCTAGACTTTTCACCATGGTATTCATAACCATTGTAGACTATTTAACAATTTTATGACTGCTAACCATAATGGTCTTGAGGGTGTCCTGGATTTTTTTGTAGCCATCCTCAACCCGGTTGATGCGTTCCTCCAGATTTTTCTTAAGTTGGTCAATCCCTTCCCTTGTTTTCTTGATATAGTATATGGTCAAATTCTTCTCATCCTCGATCCAATTCCCATCATTATAGAGACCAAGAGATGAACCAACAAGGAGGGAATCCATTTTGCTACCCAGAACTCTTTGGTTAATCCGGATCTCTTTGAGATCATGAAATAGCCACTTGAACAAACTAAAGGTGTTGATTGTGTGATCATGAGCTAAACCCAGAATTTTTTTTCATAATCCTCTCTCTTATCATTTAGCTCGTCACTTTTAGGATTAAGGTCAGCAATACCAGCCACACCTATATTACCAGTCTCCTTAAAGGAAAGCAGAGAAGTCGGGACATTAGGATTACTAGGGTTCTTATCAGCCTTCTTGGAAGAAGAGGGGGAGCCAATCTCAACCAAGATAGAGGAGGAGGATATAACAATTTTCTTGTGACTAGATGATCCCTTCCTCAATTTAGGTTTAGAGCTCGAAGGAGTTTCCACTTTATCTTTTTCAGGGGAGGTGTAGTCTCCTCAGACCCAGACCCAAAATCGTCATTCTCAGAGTCTCCCACACTAGTCTCATCATTCTCAGAAGAAATATGGATAAAATCCTTTGGGGGAGGAAGAGCATGAAAAATGTGCATCAATAAGAACCAGCAAGCCTTCATGCACAATGGGAAACTTAGTAGGGTTCTTACGGTAGTCACTTAAATTATCCCTAAGGGCAGACATGAGGTAGAATGGGAAAGACATTTTCACTCCATGGCGGAAATGATTCAGAATAAAAAATGGTGGTCATGCACCCCAGTATACTGACCATCCAAAGTAATATAACTCATAATTATCTTGAGAAGCTTTTTCCAGAAAGGTTTGATGACCACAATATCATAGTAGCTAGCCATCTTCTTGACAATTTTAGCCCATTCCTCCTCCTCCTTAGGGAAACCCTGCATAGCTTGCTCCGTGTACACCCTATCTCTATAATACTTCATGCCTTCCATAGATAATCTAGTAACCTGAGCAATAAGGGCTTCATCTACTAGGACCCTCCGACCATCAAGAATAATTGAGCCATCCTTACAGTTTTTAGCAAAATACCTGGTAACATCTTGATTTTGCCCATGAAGCCTCTCAATGCAATTAGTAAACCCATCTTTCTTTAGAATGCATCGAAGCTTATTTTCATTCTTAAGCTGCACATAGCTAGGCGGCTCAATTCTCTTTCTGGCACCACCCATTTTCTCAAGCTCTCTATAATTCTCTCTATAGCAAATTTTTAGAGTTAAGGTAATACTCCAGAAAATGTACGAAATCACCCACAAAGCATGTGAAATAAAATCGCATCAATTATTATGTCCTCTCTAGCCACCTGTCTTGGAACGAAAGGTATTAGCAGTTCTAAAAACACGCAAAGTCATAATAGCACTAATAATCATTAACTTTACTCCCCTGACTTCACTCGTGGAGCAGATACATCACAAGTTCAAAGTCCAACCTGTCACCATGGGTCTAGCAAAGTTGGGTCTTACACGTCACTTCCCTATTGGCAAGGAAGTCAGCAATCACATCGGCTTGTCTATAAATATGAGTGAACATACATTTATCAAAGGTTTTAATAATGTCTTTGGCTTTTTTCATCCAAATATCAACATTCCAAGTCAGAGTAGAATTTTCTTTAAGGTAGTTGATAATGTTCTTAGAATCCCCCTTGACCCAAACAAGCTTGCAGTTGTTCTGTTTTGCAAGTTTAAGATTGTGATATGCCCCTATAGCTTCGACAAAATTATTAGTCTATTTACCAGGAGGGATAACAATAGCAGAAATGAAGCTGCCATTGTGATCCCGTATCACTCCACCACAACCTGCTTGACCCAGGTTCCCTTTAGCCGTGCCATCAAAATTGATTTTGACCCAACCTTGGGGAGGAAAGTTCCAACTAATTTTGTCCTTGAGGTTAACCTTAGGGGTTACTATATGATGACCAAGATTCCAGCCCTTGGCAGCATTAAATTCATAGTCCTTAAGGATGCCACTGTGAAAGAGAACATTTAGGCTAACAACCGAGAGGTTATCAGAGGTGGCTCTAGAAATTTTCTTGAAAACAATATCAGAAGGGAGATGGGTCTCCCTAAAGATGTGATTGTTATGTTATCTCCATAAGCCCCATGCCATATGAGGAAACACAAAAAGCCAAATCTTCTGTATGAAAGGATTTCTAGAGGGCGGTAAGGTCCAACAAAGATCCAATTTCTGAAGCACTAGACTCCAAATCTCAGAGGTGTAAGAGAAATGTAAGAATAGATGGTCCACCGATTCAGCCACCTCCAAACACAAGTAGCATCTGTTTGGGATAGCAAAGCCCCTCTTAACAAGATTGTCAGTAGTTAAGATTTTATTAAGAAAGAGGAGCCATAAAAACATATTGACCTTAGGAGATAGGTTCTTAATCCAAACTTTAGAGCACCATGACACATAAGGTTCCTTATAGGCATCCACAGAATCCACAAAAAACTTCCCATTGGGGTTGAATTTCCAGATTAGTTCATCTTCCACACTTTCCTCCAAGCCAAAATAATTTAGAGAAATTCGCAATTAGGTAAAAGAAGGATTAATAGCAAGAAGATTAACCCACTTACCCTCCTTCTAATAGTTAGCCACCATGGGGCCATGAGAAGCCACAAAAAGATCTTTTAAAGATCCCAGAGTAGGATCTGAAGCAAGTGAGTGATGCCCAACCCAACAATCATCCTAAAATCATATTTTTCTACCATTCCCAAGCTTCCAGTGGGCTCCCCAGCTATCCACATCCCCAACCTTGAGAATATTGTTCCAAAGATGAGAACCAACAGGGATCTGAGAAGAACTCAAAAAATCCTATAAAGAATGAACATTAGAAAGATATTTATTATGCCATAAGGTGTTTCATTCCCTTCTACAATCATAGGACCTCCAAACTTGTTTAGCTAGCAGAGCAGTATTAAAGGTTTTGATGCTTCTAATACCCAATCCACCAACTCTCCTTAGCTTGCAGACAATCTCCCAGGCAACCATAGGGATTCTTCTCTTCTCCTCAACTCCTGACCAAAGGAATATTTTTTGAATTTTATCAATAATATCAACAAATTTAGAGGGAATTTTGAACAAAATGAGAGTATACACTGGAAGGTTCTGAAGAGTAGCTTTCAGCAGTTGAATTTTACCAGCCTGACTCAAAAGATTACCTTTCCATCCAACCAACTTCCAATTAAACCAATCAATTAAAGATTGCCAAAAGGACTCAGAAGGTTTAGCTCCCAAAGGGAGACCCAGGTAAGTAGAGGGGAGCTTACCAATTAGGCAGCCAAGAATGTTAGCAATCTTCATTTGGTGTTGCTCAGGAGTGCTGATAAAATAGATAAAACTTTTAGTTCTATTAATCATCTATCCAGAGGCTTTTTCATAGATACTGAGAATAGATTTGATGACTCTAGCTTCTCCAAAAAAGGAGCTACCCATTAAGATGGTATCATCAACAAACTGTTGATGAGAGAAAATCAAACTGGTAGAGGATGGTTTGAGACCTTTCATGGATCCATCGACAACTTTTTTATGAATGTATCTTCCCAAACTTTCTGCCATTATTGTGAAAAGTATAGGCGAGATGGGGTCACCTTGCCTAAGACCCCTCAAAGTTATAAATAAGTGGGATGGTGAACCATTGACAATAACAACATAAGAGGCAATAGAAATGAGTTGCCAAATCAAATTAATCACCTTGCCGAAGAAACCAAACACCTAGAGAACTTTTTTTAAGAAGCACCAATCCACCCTATCGTAAGCTTTAACAATGTCTAATTTCAGAAGAAAGCCTTGAGACTTTGCCTCCAAAAGAGAATGAATATTTTCATGAACTATGATGATGGAGTCAAGAATCTATCTGCCTGGCACAAAGCCATTTTGTTGAGGGGAGATCAGAAGAGGAATAACACCCAGCAATCTCAACATAAGCACCTTGGAAATAATTTTGTAGAAAGAGTTGTACAAGCTGATAGACCTAAAAGAATCCAAAGAATCAGCCCCTTGCTTCTTAGGAATAAGGATGATGAAGGTAGCATTCAGTTCCTTCAACAGAGATCTAGCTCCAAAAAATTCTTTAACAACATTAGAGACATCTTCTCCTACAACATCCCAAAAGTGGTGAAAGAAAAACATAGGAAAGCCATCTAGTCTGGGAGCTTTACTACCATCAAAAGAGAAGACAACACTCCTAATCTCCTCCTTAGAAGGAATGGAAACAAGATTATGATTTTGGCTCTCAGAAAGGATTTTGGGTATAGAATCAACCAACATATTTTGAGCCTCTGGGTCCAAAAGCATATCTTTCTTCAAAAGATCAACAAAAACTCAATAGAAGCTCTACTGATTTCATCTTTATTATCAATTATTCTTCCATTCTTCATCAAGTGACCAATTATGTTAGCAGCCCTATGTTTGAGGGTAGAGATATGGAAGAATCTGGTATTTTTATCACCATCCTTGAGGCATAAGGCTCAAGATCTCTGCCTCCAAAAGGTCTATTCCTGATATATTATATTGTGGTATTTAGACAAAACCTCAGTCTCCTTAGAAAAATTATCATTCACATATCCTTCATGCTGAACTTTACCCTGGATCATGGCCAACTCCTCCTGAATAGGATATTTCTAAGAAAAGATGTCTCCAAAGACTTCTCTATTCCACTTTTTAACCCTATCTTGGACATGCCTCAATTTTTTAGCCACCCAAAACATAGCAGTGCCATCCACATGAACATTCCACCAATCCTTCACGCTATTGGAGAGGTTTGGGTGGGACAACCACATTTTCTCAAATATGAACGAAAACCTCCTTCTCATACCATTTTTAGGCTTAGCCATCAAACATATAGGAAGATAGTTAGATCCAATTCTAAGCATAGAATTTAGATAGCAGGTATAATGCTAGATCCAATCAATAGAAATCAAGGCCCTATCAAGCCTAACTTGAATCGGGTCAGTACAAACATGACGATTGGACTAGGTAAAGGAATCTCTAGATAAATCTAAATCAACTAGACCTTGACCATTGATGAAGTCATCTAAGTCCAATTTGTTGTCAATCTGTATCTGGGATCCCCCAAATTTCTCAACATCCATAAGAGGGGTATTAAAATCCCCCATAATAAGCCAGGGAGTGTTCGGATAGCGGCTACGAAAAGAAGAGAGCTTTAACCAAAATTTCCTCCTACAAACTTTATTATTAGGAGCATACACATTGGACAAAATCCAAGAAAACCCATCCCTTGAATGTTTAAACAAGGTAGTGACATGGTTACTATTGTGGTAGATAGGAGTACTTGTTAGACAGTTCAAATAACCGGAAGACAATTGAGAGGGGGAGGCTAAATCAGTTGTCACAGATTACCCGAACTATCAGCAATTTAAAACTTTAATACTGAAACCCAAAACATTAATACCGGGATATCAATTAAACCAATTAAGCACAAACAATAATCATAGAATAAAAACCATCCATAAGACACCAAGATTTATACGTGGAAAACCCATGTAAAGGGAAAAACCATGGTGGGAATCCTACCCACAGTCAGATATTACTTTTGCAGTAAGTATGTGAATCACAATTGAGGGGCTTGCATTGGCAGGAAGGCCAATAGCCTAGAGCGCATTGCTCATCACAAAAGGAGCCTCATTGACTACATAGAAATCCAGACTACAATGCAGAGAAGTGTTGAACTGCAAAAGATAGCATCTCCTATGCCTGAGTACAGTTCTAGTTAAGCTCAATACCGGAGGACTAAATCCTCTTACCTAAACCCAATTCAATCACCAATGATCGGCCAAATCCTCTGCCTGAATGATATTACATTATTCGCACATTACATTCCTTGACCATGACCTCTAACATAGCCATGATGATCTACAATGAGATCTTACATCTATATATACAAACCCTCGACCATAAACAATTAGGTTGGCCACTCAATAATAAACCAATTACATAATTACAAACCATGTCGGCCTTAGACCAAACAAATAATATCCAACACATAAGACATCCCATAAACATATTGAGAGGTCCAATCCACATGTTACATTAAAGTCGGTCCATAACCTGGATCAAACGGGACCTAGTATAGGTCCACACGCTATAGCAATGATCACCATCTGCCAAGTATCGAATATGATCACCAACAACATCCTAAAAATCCACCAGAAGCTGCATCAACACCACTTATGCAATTCATCATAGATTTTCATCAAGAGATCTATCGGTGAAACCCTCGCCGAAAAAACTAAGCATCCAATCACCAGACCAAAACCAACTGACCCAATATGAGCATGAGTATCATGAACAAGTCAATTCCATCACCAAACTATATCGGAGCCTACTGGATCATGTTGGATCCAAAACAACCAGAATCCACTCAACCTACAGGGACCAGAAGGGTGTTGATAAAGCATACAAACAGCTAGTGTTGGCATCAATGACAAAACATCAATGCAACACATAATCAATTTGACCAAATGGCCAACAATCTCCCCCTTTGACATTGATGGAAACACTAGATGTTAAAAACATCTAACTACCAAGAAATGTCAAACAAGTCTCCCCCAATGGAAGATAGCCAACAAAATCTCACATACAACTTTGAATGTCAATATCTCTCCCCTTTACTTTTATTATTCATATCTCTCCCCCTTTGAATTTTTCTTTTTCTTTCTTTGTCTTTTTCACATCAATATCTCTCTCCCTTTGACATCAATGCCAGAAACCTGACAAAAATATCAAAGCAAAAACATAAACCACTAAATCCCAAAGCTGACTACTCCCCCTAAGCAGTAGCATACCACATCAGTGCCAGAATGAATAGTATCTTTGATAGTGCATGTCAGACTAATGCCAAAATGCATCAATCGAGTCTCTACTAGAGGGGCATAAACTCCCAATCTATCTCTCAGGTACTCAAATGATTCCTTGGGTAAAGGTTTAGTGAAAATATCTGCAATCTGCTCTTTAGTGTTCACATAAACCAGTCTAACTTCATTTTCTTCCACATTTTCCTTCAAAAAGTTATACTTGATAGATATGTGCTTTGTTTTAGAATGAAATACTAGATTCTTTGATATATCAATAGCAGCAGTGTTATCACAATGAATAACTACCACTGCATCACAATCCACCTTTATATCCTTCAATATTTGATTCATCCATAGAACTTGTGTACAGTTAGTAGCAGCAGCAATATACTCAACTTCAACAGTAGATAAAGAAGTACAAGACTGTTTCTTTTTTATCCATGAAACCAACTTCTATCCAAGAAAGAAAGCTCCTCCGAAAGTGTTTTTCTAATCATCAATATCTCTAGCCCAATCAACATCTATATATGCACATAAAGTAAATTTATCATCCTTAGGGTGGCACAAACCATATTCTGATGTACCTTGCAAGTATCTAAAAATATTTTTCATCGCAATCTCATGATTTTCTCTAGGATCACTCTGAAATCGTGAAACAATACAAACACCATTCATAATGTCAGGCCTAGTCTACGTCAAATAAAGCAAGCCTCCAATCATAGATTTGTATCTTGTAGGATTTATCGGTGCAAAAACATCTTTTCTTGTCAATTTCTCACTTGTAACCATAGGATTACTTACCAGTTTAGAATCTCCTATACCAAATTTCTTCAATAATTCCTTAGCATATTTAGTTTGATAGATGAAAATACCTTTTTTAGTCTGAGTAATCTGCAAACCTAAGAAAAAATTCATCTCACCAATCATAGACATGTCAAATTCTTTCTCCATATTCTTAGAAAATTTTATGCATAACTTATCTTCACCTCCAAAAATAATGTCATCAACAAATACTTCAATAATCAGTATATCATCATCAGTGATCTTATAAAATAAATTAATATCAACACTTCCCTTAGTAAAACCAAGCTTCAAAAGATATTTATCCAACCTTGCATACCAAGCTCTAGGTGCTTGTTTCAATCCATTTAAAGCTTTCCTTAACTTGAAAACCATATCTATATCATCTAATAGTAAAAAAACATCAGGTTTCTCAATATAAAATTCCTCATCAAGATCCCCATTCAAAAATGCACATTTAACATCCATCTGATAAACCTTGTAGTTTTCTAAGAAGCATAGGTAAGAAACAATCTTATAGCTTCAATCCTAGCTTCAGGTGCAAAAGTCACTCCATAATCAATTCCTTCCTTCTGAGAATATCCTTTACAAACCAATCTAGTTGTATTCTTTATAACTTGACCATCCTCATTCAATTTATTCCTAAAAACCCATTTAGTTCCAATAACATTTTTATTTTTAGGCCAGGGAACAAAGGTCCATGTGTTATTTTTCTCAATCTGATCCAATTCTTCTTCCATAGCTTTCAACCAATATTCATCTTTACATGCCTCGACTACTGATACCGGTTCAACTTGTGAAATTAAACATATCTCATTAGTTGCAGTCTTCTTCTTGTCATTACTCCATTGCTCTTATCCCCAATGATCTGATCTTCTGAATGATTCAATCTCACATACCTAGGAGTCTTCTAACTTTTTGTTCCTCTTCCCTATTCTTTAGTTACTGTAGAATTCTCTGATATTGTCGGAGTAACTGGTTCAACACTTTGTTCTGATAAAGGTGCTACCAATTTAGATATAATCATTTCTACTGCCGGTTCCTTCTCATAACTTTTGATTTGACTTCTGTTCAACTCAGCTACTTTGACATTAGCACTCTCCACAATTCTCTATGATCTCTTGTTATAAAATATATATGCTTTGCTTTCATTAGAATAACCAAGAAATATGCCTTCATCACATCTAGGATCAAATTTCCCAATGATATCATCTCTCCTAATATAACATTTAGTACCAAAAATTCTGAAATACTTAACCGTAGGGGTATTGCCAAACCATAATTCATAAGGTGTCTTACCGATTTCTCCTTTGATATGTACTCTGTTGAATGTATAAACCATTGTGCTCACTGCTTATCTCATGTAGATATGAGGTAGACTAGCTTCCATCATCATTCTTCTAGAAGAATCCAAGATAGTTCTATTATTTCTTTCCACAACTCCATTATGTTGAGGTGTTCGGGGAGGACAAAATTGTCTTCTTATACCATGCATCTCACAAAAGTTATTAAACTCACCGGATGTGAATTCTCCACCATGATCTAACCTCAAAAATTTAATATTCAATCCTATCTCAATTTCCACTTTAGCCTTAAATATTTTAAACTTTTCAAATGCTTCAGATTTCTCTTCTAAAAAAGTAACCCACATCATTCTAGAATAATCATCAATGATTAGCATGAAATATCTATCACCTTGAAAATTTTTAAATCTAGCAGGACCACACCAATCAGTATGAATAATATCAAGAACATCATTTGATTTATCTTGTATAATCCTAAAAGAGGTTCTGACCTATTTACCCATTTGACATTCTTTACATACCGGATTATAGGGTTTCATAATCTTAGGTATATCCCTAACTGCATTGGTTGAACTGATCTTCACAATGCAATCAAAATTTACATGACACAACTTTTTATGTCATAGCCAACTCTCATCAATCTGTGTAACCAAACATGTCTTCTCACCAGAGTTCAAATGAAATATATTACCTTTTTTCTGTGTATCGGTTGCCATCTCCAAACCAGTTCTGTTAATGATTTTGCATTTTCCATCCTTGAACTGTAATTGAAATCCCTTATCTACCAATTGTCCTACACTCAAAAGATTATACCTTAAACCTTCAACATAATAAACATTATCAGTCTTGTTATTACCATCCAATGATATAGTTCCTTTTCCTTTGATCATACATGCTTTGTCATCTCCAAATCTAACTAGACCTCCATCAAATTCTTGCAAAGATAGAAACTTCCCTTTATCTCTAGTCATATGATGTGAACAACCATTGTCCCTTTATCTCTAGTCATATGATGTGATGTGCCTTCTCTTTAGGTACTTTCACTTCCAGTGTCAGATCATCTTCCTTGATAGCCAGGAACACTCATTCCTTCCCATTGGCGGAATCACTAGCAGAGTCTTCTGTCGGTTCATCATCAGAATCAATAATGCCTTCCTCATCCGCTATGTAGCATGATTTGTCTCTATTTTTCTTGTACTTGTACTTGTTCTGATATCCAGGGTTAGGCTTAAATGATCTTCTAGCTCTTTCTTCAAATCTTGAATTCCTTTTAGAACATCTAGATGCAAAATGACTAATCTTATTACATACAAAACATTTAAAAGGTGCTTTTCCTTCATACTTACTTCGTACCGGTCCTTTAGGTACTCTTCTAGCAAACAGTGCTTCAAGTTGCTCAAACTCATCATCTTCTCTCTTCATATCTTCTAATTCCTTTGGATACAAAGCTTTTGAGTCTTTCTTACCAGTTGTAGATGTAGATGCATGAAAAGAAGGTTCAATTTTCACAACTCCAAAAGGTCCGAATTCTTCAAGCTCAAAAGAAGATAGTTTCCCAACCAAAGTATCTCTGCTGACAAATGTATTAGTCATTGTTCTCAACTCATTAATAGTAGTAGCCTTCATTTTGTACACCGATGGTAGGGCTCTCGGGACTTTAGAAACAGTTTCATCTTCGCTCAGAGTTCCACCACAACATTGAATTCCCATAACAATCTCATTTACCCTTTTCATGAATGTTGTAATCCTTTCATCTTCTTCCATCTTCAGGTTTTCATATCTCACCCGGTAACCATCAAGTTTAGCAATCTTCACTATAGGGTCACCTTCATTAAGAGTCTCCATCTTATCCCATATAGCCTTTCCAGATGATTTGTCAGTTAATCCCATTACTTTTTTATCAGAAAGTGCACACAAGAGGGCTTCTCTTGCTCTACAATCATTCTCAAGCTCCTTGTCCAGGTTTGTCAGAGGAGGATTGCCAGATCCCAGATTATAAGGCATGACACTATTCTATGTGATCTCCCAAATCTCCTTGCCAAGACATCTCAGACGAGTCTCCATCTAAATCTTCCATACTGTGTAATTTTTTCCATCAAGCCTTGGAATATCCCTCTAAAATATAACTCCAGAAGAACTGGATGAACTTGAATTGTTAGCCACCATAGGATCTTCCTCAAGCGATTAAGCTTTTTGCAGAGAGGACCAAATCTTTGATACCAATTCTTATATAGTTAAAATAACTGGAAGACAACTAAGGGAGGGGGGGTGAATCGGTTGATATAGATTACTGTAACTATCAGAAATTTAAAACTTTAATACCAGAACCCAAAAAATTAATACCGGGATAGCAGTTAAACCAATTAATCATAGAATAAAAACCATCCACATGACACCAAGATTTATACGTGGAAAACCTGGTAAAGGGAGAAACCACGATGGGAATCCTACCCACAGTCAAATAATACTTCTGCAGTAAGTATGTGAATTACAATTGAGGGGCCTACATTTGCAGGAAGGCCAACAACCTAGAGCGCACTGCTCATCACATAAGGAGCCTCACTGACTACATATAAATCTAGACTACAATTTGGAGAAGTGTTGAACTACAAAAGATAGCATCTCCTATGCTTGAGTACAGTTCCGATTAAGCTCAATACTGGAGGACTAAATCCTCTTACCTAAACCCAATTGTATCTCCAATGATCGACCAAATCCTCTTCCTAAATGATATTACATTATATGCATATTAGATTCCTTGACCATGACCTCTAACATAACCATGATGATCTACAATGAGATCTTACATCTATATATACAAACCCTCGACCATAAATAATTAGGTCGGCCACCAGATAATAAACTAATTGCATAATTACAAACCATTTTAGTCTTAGACCAGACAAATGTTATCCAACGCATAAGACATCCCGAAAACACTTTGAGAGGTCCAATCCACATGTTATATTAAATCCGGTCCATAACCTAGATCAACTGGGACGCAGTATAGGTCCACATGCTATAGCAATTCTCTCCATCTACCAAGTCTCAAACATGATCACCAACAACATCCTGAAACTCCACCAGAAGCTGCATCAACACCACTTATGCAATTTATCAGAGATCTTCATCAAGAGCTCTGTCAATGAAACCCTCGCCGAAACTAGAAACTAAGCATCCAATCACCAGACCAGAACCAACTGACCGAATATGAGCATGAGTATCATAAACAAACCAATTCCATCACCAAACTATACTAGAGCCTACCAGATCATGTCAGATCCAAAACAACCATAATCCACTCAACCTATCGGGACCAGAAGGGTGTCGGTAAAGCTTCCAAACAACTAGTGTTGGAATCAATGACAAAACATCAATGAAACACATAATCAGCTCCACCAAATGGCTAATAATACCATGAATATACTTGGTATTCCAAAGGGTAGCAACTCCCCCAAAAGCCCCATCAGATTTTCTCCCATAAGAATCACAAAATTTAGAGAACTTAATTTTCTCCACCTTATCTTTAGTCATTTTAGTTTCTTGAATAAGTAAAATATTCGTTCTATGATCCTTAATAATATTACAGATGATGTCATGTTTATGACTGCTATTAAGACCTCTAATATTCCAAGATAGAATCTTCATTTCTTACCAAGGTAATTGAATAGACTATCATGGATCATTTTTTGTGATCCATCCGCTAAGTTTTGTATGCTCTCCTTCTCTCTTTGCCATCTGTTAGATTTTCTCCTTGCACTTCGAGGTGGCCCACCATAGTCTGCCTTCACTCTATTATGATTTTTAACTCCAGGCTTCTGCTGAGACTTCTTTTTCTTTGACACCACCTTAGTATAGATCATTTCTTCATCAAAGTCAATTCCATCTAAACTCGTATAATTGTCTATCTTTGGGGAATGCAGGGTATCCGAAATAACAATGTTTGAATCAAAGTCAGGGAGGTTATAGGAAGAGTGTTCTGATAAAGAGTCATCCTCCAGAGTCTTCTTCATCTCATTGAACTCAAGAGTTCCAAACGATGATCCAAGAACCAGAGAAGATTGCCAATCTTTAAAGGAGAAATCATCCATATCACTAGATCTGTTGGGATTCATGGAAATTTCTCCCTCCTCCAAATCATTCACCAAAACCTATTCTTCAACCTTTTCAAAAATCACATTCTCCTTAGTTATCTCCTCTTCAACCTGATCATGACCCTCCTCAGATGTGATCATCAGATCTATGTCATTGGCCTCATTGTTTTTATCACCATGAATACTTTCTCTATTATATTCCTCCTAGCATATAACATTCACCTCATCATTCTGGTCATGTTGAACAACATTTTTCTTATTGGTTTCATGGCTTCCATCAGGCCCTTTCTGGTGCACAGAACCACCCGTCTTCATCTGAGTATCAACTTCCATAGTTTTGGGTTTCCATACATTAGTTACTTTGTTAGAATTTATCTTAGGGTTCTGAGGACATTTCTTTGCCCAATGGCCCGCCTTTTTACACAAACGCAAACAAAGGTAATGAATCAAACTCAATAGTTTGAACTAGCGTTCCCAACTTCGACACCAACTCCACCGATGAAGGGAGATCCTTAGATCTGGACAACCCCACACAAATTCGGGCAAAGACCATTATTTTCCTAGCTGTCGTCATAGGGTCAATGGATAGAAGTTCACCAAACACTCTAGAAATGCCCTTAAAAATATCTTCATGCCAGTATTCCAGTAGAATGTCTTGTAGTTTAACCCATACAGGGATGGTTTCAAAAAAGGCATCATATATATCCATATTCGGACTCCACTTCTTAAGGGTTAGGGAGGACCTCCCCATAATCCATGGACCACCACAAAGAATAGTCGTGATATCCTCAGAACATGAGAATGCAAAGGAGAAAAAACTCCAAGGGAGATCCGTAACCTCAACTTTCCCTTTAATCTTCCACCTTCGACTAAAAAAGACCTAGACTAAGTTTATGTTGGGTTTAGGTCCAATGAACTTGCCAACAAGAGTAAGAGCCATAACAACGACATTATGATCAATCACCTAGTCCAGTATAGACAAATCAATCTTTCCACTAGCCTTATCACAATTAATAGAAACAAGTAGAAAAGAGGACTTTACGGTCAGCTTGACCCCAAATAACACAGCCCAATGATTATCTGTGGCTCCAATCAAAAAGGCCTGTTCTATTGTCCCCATGACAGGACCCTGAGAATCTCATGATCTGTCCCCTGGGTCCATCTGAAAACCTATTTTTGGGTCCCCACCATCTTCAAAATCTGCATCACCCTGGTTGTCTTTAGAGCCAACAGATCCTAGGGATCTCGAGCCATCTCCCCATGAACCCAGAAGGGGTTCGCTAGGGACCGCAGAAACATCACTTGAAATCCTCCCCTGAACCGCCTGAAACCCTACCCTAAGTGCCATTGAAATGAATGATTAATATCAATAATATCTAAAACTTAAAAAAAAATTGTGTTCCTTGGTTAGTAACTATTATTTTCTTGTAATGGTGTGTCTCTTATGAAAAAATCTCTCCTTAGAGATTGGGTAAATCATTCTCACTATCACTATGCTTGGGGAGCGTTGATCTTTCCTATCCTTTCTAAGGATCCACTTTTCCTTTGTTGAGTGGTGTTTTCTTATGATATGATGCCATTCCTTGTGTGAAGTTGTTGTTTGCTTAAGGATTCTCTCTTATGCAAGAGGTGTGAATTCTTGACTACAACCTCTTCTACATCTATCCATGTGCATCTATTATAAACAAATCATTCACTTTGGATAAAAAGTGTGTCATCCTTCATCAAGAATCCCTTTCACATAACAATAGGGGGAAGGTAAGCATTCTTGTTCTCCTTTCTCCTTTTTGGCCAATGATGTTGTTTTTGTTCAAGAACTCCTATTGGAGGTATATTTTTTTTGAGCAAAGATCTCTTCTCCTCCAAGGAATTCCTTTACACTTGTTGCAAGATATCTCTTTCTCAACTATCTTGTCCTTTCTTGTAAGAGTATTTCCTCTTTAATAGCTTGGATTTATGAACATTGTTGCCTAAAAGGATATTTCCTTGTTGTTGAAGGTATGTATCCTTGTTTCTAGCTTCCTTAAGACATAAACATAGGGCTATGTTGACATCTTAAGGGAAAGGCATTTCATATCACCCTCTCTGTACTATATTTTACTATATTTTTGCATGTCTTACATGGGGTGTTCATTCTTAAAACCAAACAAAACAGTCTTACATGAGATGCTTCATGCCCAAAATTAGAGGCAACATTTATATGTCTTATATGAGGTTGCACATTTTCAAAATCAAACAAAACAAGTCTTACATGAGATGTTCCCAAAACCAAGCATATATTTATTTTACATGGGGTGTTCATTTTCGAAACTAGACAAAAAAAGTCTTACATGAGACGCTTCATGCCTAAAACAAGATGCACTTTTTTATTTTCATTTCATGTCTTATACAAGTTGTTGCATGCTCGAAACCAGACAAAAAAAAGTATTGCACGAGATACTTAACTCTTGAAACCAAATAGTTGCATTTGCAAGATGAGTGGAACTAGCAAAGCACATCTAGACTATCCTAACTCTCCTCACCAACATGGATCACCTAGAAAAACACAACTAGCCTAATGGTATCCATGTCCTCTTTTTCCCTTCCTCTCATGGATCACCTAGCATAATGCAACTTGCTAGCCTGTGACATCCATGTTTCCCCTTTCTTCTCCCCATGAGCTTATAAATTTTCTATTTGTGGTTCATGGTTTGATGTATGCTCTGATGTGATCACTTGTGTCCTTGTGATAGAATTTCAAGAATGATATTAATGGTTGAGACATTTTAATTATTGAGTCCTCTTTAATTAGTTGACTTGAGGTCTTGTTTTATTTTGTAGTTTTTTAATTGCGTGTCTTTTGTATTTTGTTATTTTTGTTTGGCTTTTTTTTTGTCTTTGTCTTATTTTGTGTGTCCTTTCATAAGATTGTGTGAGTTAAGATCCTATGATTTGGGGCTTGATTCCTCAAAATTAGTGATGTCTTATCTCTTTATGATCTTGCTCCTAATTTCTCTCTCTCTCTCTCTCTCTCTCTCTCTCTCTCTCTCTCTCTCTCTCTCTCTCTCTCTCTCTCTCTCTCTCTCTCTCTCTCTCTCTCTCTCTCTCTCTCTCTCTCTCTCTCTCTCTCTCTCTCATTTTTATACTTTACGATGAGTATTTGCAAATGCTCATACTCTTGTTAAAGTAGGGACTAAATGTAGTGTCGTAAATTATAACTGGTCCAATTTACACCTCATGTTTGTGCTCCCAATTTAGCATGTCCTATCCTCATCCCCTCTCTAGGTTCATTCTGTCTTGAATATTCAACTTTGATGTGATGTGGGTGAACCCAGAATAGTGGGTTACACTTTTTTAGAGAAAAAAATTCTACTCATTTGTCCAAAACCAAAATTTTACCACTTTCGATCAAATATAATGCTCAATTGAACAAACAAAATCTTTTAATCGAACATATTTTTTTAATACTTTCGATCAAACAATATGTTTGACTGAAAATATTTTTGATTTAATTTTTTGTACTCTTTAAAGGGGTTTGATCGAACCCCTTTAAATATGGTTTTCTTTTTTTTTTAAATGCATAAGTGTCAAAAAAAAAATTTTAAAATTGTGTCAAGCATGTTCGATATAACATGGGTTTGATCGAACCCCTTTCGATACAACATATGTTCTATCGAACCTATTTGCTAGACATGTTCCCCTCAATATCCCCAATTTTTTGTAGATTTCTAGCCATTGAAGCTCTGATCGAAGGCTCAAAAGGAACAATATTGACAAACCCAAATGCATGATATTACTACTAAAAATGAGCTTTCCAATGATTATAATTTTAATATATTGACTTAATTATGATTTTTTTTAGTTTAACAAAACATAGGTTTTTCACCAAACATCAACTTCTCTATTCAACGCTTATGGAAAAATAGTAAACTAATGATTTTGTTTTTTGAAAAATATCTATGTAATAAGTATTGAAGTCCTCTTTCCAACAAAATTAAATTAAATTAAATTTCAATATATACACAAGTTACCCAATACCCCTAGGAGGGCTTTGCCACAACCACCATGTCCCTGCCTACCTATGCCTCAGATGTTTCTCTTTCGGAGGTCTCCCCTAGCTTAACTCTACTTGCCTCCCCCAGTGCTTCTCACTCCCTGTTCAAGGGAAAAAGAAAAACCAAGGCAAAATGCAAACACATTGTCTATGATGAAAATTCTTCAGCTGAGGACACTAAGAACAACAACCCTTCCCCGGACTTGGAGGTTAAAATGAGATCCTCCATAATTACTTCTAAAGGTCGTAGGAAGATGACCTTGGTTATTGAGAATCTGGACTCTGAGGAGGACCCCATTGGGGACAAGAAGGAGGAGGGGCCTAAAAATAAGGGGGGCCCTGAGGGGGATGTTGATAATGTTAATATGACTAGGGACCCCATAGTCCAACCACTATTGGTGGTGTTGACATGACTACCCTAGAAAGGAAATCCCAGGAACTCATTGATGATAAAGATACGACCCCTTTGAACATGAACACTGAGGGTCCTATGAGTGTGGAAATCCCTGACAACAATGCTCTGGATCCTGGAAATTTGGATAAGAATTTAAACTTGGCCTAACAGGTGATGCATTATATCCCTCTGATGGACCTAGTTAAGGATATTGACAAATCCATTGCTAATGGCGAGCCCAAAGAGACTATGGAAACTACTGATGACTTGGCTATTGAGAACCCCCATGAGGCCCCTACTCTACAACAAATAAAAAAGCTGAGCACGGATGTGTTGGACATCACAGAGAGAATTGAAAACCTTGGTCCTGTTCTTGATCTATAGTCTATCAAGGAGGAGATCAAACAGCTTAAGAACAAGATGGAGACTTGGGAAGCCCAAATGGTGGGCTTGAACAAATTCCATTTGCAGGTGTTACACAGCTTCACACTCACCCTCTCTTTGTTGAGGGAATGCTACGCTGACACTGAGGAGGAAAAATAGGAGACTAGGGACCTCTACAAATTCTTGTCTATCGAATGGAGTAGTACCATGGAGGCCATTGGGGTGTGCAAGGCACCCTTTTAGTTTGTTTTTTCTACTATTGTTTTTTATTGTTAAAAAGCCTTGGTTCCTTTTTTGATGGTTGGTGTTGTTAATTGTTGTTATAGTGTTGTTTCTACTCTATGATTTATAGTTCTACTATGTAAAGGGTCATTGCCCTTGTTCTCACTACTTTTTTGATCAAAAATAAGTTACGACTTATCGAATGAACCTATGTCAAAATTATAGTTAACTCAACTTCAAAACTTAATAAAATATTAAATATAGATCATAATGTTATGAAACTAATTTCAAACATTAGATATAAATGTTACAGACCTAAATTCAAAAGAATCACGTTGTTACCTATTTTAGAAAAAAAGTTGTGTGTTACCAACTAAGTATCACTCTTTAAAAATGTTGTTTATTGTTAAAAACTAGTTTTTGAGGGAGATTAAAAAATGGATGCAAATTCAAAAAAATTCAAAACTAAATAAATTAGAATCTACATACAAAATGACACAAATCACTAGTTTACATCATCTACAAGTCCCTTAAGGTTTAGCAGTAATAGGCATCCAAATGTGAAGTTTGTATTCAAAATGTTTATTTTAGTGTCAAAGTTGGCTAACAAGTGTAACCCACTATTGTGGGATCGCCCATGTACACCCTTTGGTGGGTCCTACTATGGGATTCCCTCCCCTTGGATACTTGTTTTGATCCTCTTATTAGAAGGACTAGGGCGCGGAATGCCCTGATCTGGACCAGGGCACCCCAAATTGCCCTAGTTCCTCTCAAAGGGGCCCTAATTTAAAATGGGGTAGGTGCTATATCTCCCTGAAAATATTTGATTCCCAAGGATACACATGATTGTTGGAGGTCAGCCTTAGTAAATTACCTAGGGAACCCTATATAAAGACATCCTATTAATTAATTTTTGAAATAAGAGGCTACCTAAAGTATTTGTGCATTTGTAAAGAATTCATCATCAAACATATTCAATGATTCAAGGTTACATATTCATCATTATGGAGCAAAGTTACATCAATGTTCATGCAAGATTGTGTGTGATTAAGGTTTATCTTATCCATGTGTTTGTCATGCCATTACATTCAACATTTGTGATTACATTTAATGAGCATTACATCATCAACAACAATTGTAGATCTGAGGTATATCTCCTTAATATTTATTTCAGCATTTGCATTATTTCATTCATAGTTAATTCTAAATTGGGGTTGGACCTAAGGAAAACCCCTATTCCAAACATCTTTCCTTTTCTTTCTGTTTGTAGGAAACAAGTGCAAAGATATACACGAGAAAATCAACAGAGTCAACAGTGACGAACAAGTCATCTTTTGACAATGGAAAAATCGGAGGATTAGGGTGGATTTGTGCTATACCCAGTCCAAAAAATTAGGTTGAACTTTGGAGGATATGTTCTAAACATCTCATTTTGCCTAGATCCAAGTTTATGGCTCCATGGAAATATTGTAGCTTAATTTTTTTGTCATAATACTTCAACAATACCTCATTTTGCCCTAATTTCATAAATTACATTACAATTCAACTTCTAAAGAACGACTAGTGCCCACACACAATTGGGAAAATCTAATCAACATTCTCAACCCTTTTTCTAATCAAATTGTGGCTAGATCTATTGGATTTACCCCCTTCTTTAAATATAATTTGGTTAATTGGGCTAGATAGTGGTTTTACTTGTTAAAACCCTAATTCCTAATTTTCCACGCATTACATTAGGGACACCATTTAATGATATTGGTTCATTTGAAGGTTGAAATGGGGACTTCTTCACAAAGGAATTTAAGGAGGTAAATGAGATCTTGATATATAAAATAATTTATAAAATCCATAAATTCTTGTACAATATAAATGAATGCAAGGTTTGAAATATAAATTAAAAAAAAAAAAAAAGTGATCAACTCAGAAAAATAGCAAATTACACCCTAGAAGAAAAGGTTAGGATGGATATAATGTATCAAAAAACCTAATGGATATGTGTTTATTGAGTTACAAGCAAAGTGAATCGAATCCCCAATTAAATTTAAAATGAATGTATAAAAAAGTAAAGAGATTAAATATAAAACCCTAAATAAAATAAGGATAAACCCTCTAGGTCATGTAACAAATTCAAGTTCATCATATAAGTGTAAGGGAAAATATGCACCTTATGAAAATATGTATGCTAAATAAATAAATAGGTTTAATCAAGGATAGATCTCGAACTAAACGGTAACCTTATATTTGCAAAAATACTTCATAGCACCTCTTTTAATGGTTTAATAGTACGTATACTACTATACATTGATCGAAATAAATTGATATTTCAATGTGATAGGCAAAGGAAGTGTAGTGTCATAAATTGTAGTCCTTCAATTAATTAGTCCAATTTCACACTCTCCTAGCACTCATTTTAGATATTCTCATTCCTCTAAGTATTATGAGATCATTTCTATCCTTAAATTAATCTTTAACTCAAGAATACGAGACATATCTTATTTTAAAACTTCAAAGCATTCTTATTTGGTCCCTTACTTTAAGTGTGCTCTTTCTCATTTATTAATATGGGTGTAATTCCATTTTAGAATTCCAAATTACTTTCCCCCCAACTTGAATGTCGTTGATCCTAATATAATTATGAATTTAGTATTTGGGCCCTCTTATCTTGTTGTTTTAAAAATTTGGGCCTGTATTTTTGGGGATTTTTGGCTAAAGTTTTAGGAGAGTAATGTGTCGAACTTGATATTTACAAACCTCTATCCTTAAATTTTAGATATGACCACTTTTAGTTGGCATTTTATTAACTTAATGTTAAAAATTCATATATAAGCAAGTTAGATATCCTCATATGGAAAGCATTAAGAAGTATTTTGAAGTGCAATCCTTATGATGAGAAATCTATGCAAAAAGTAAAGTTACAAGTCTACATATTCAAGAAATAATCATCAACATCAAGCCTTCATTGACATTTATTCATCATGATGAAAACTTCAGGGAATGTTGGAGGATAATAGGAAGTCCCTAGCTAATGGTTGCCTTGTACCTTTCCCTAAGGGGTTTGGTTTGACTTCATGTCATTCTTACATTTTTTGCAATTTAGCTTTAGATCTAAGTTTTATCATTGAGTTATGTGATTCCTACATTCTTGAGTTAATTCATGCATCGCCCTTTGATTGTTTGATTTATGTATTAAATTAAAGATACTTGGGTAGGACTCCAGTTTATGTTTATGCATTCATTCTTGTTACAATCTTAGACACACTTAAGATTCAAAGAACACACTATTATTTTTAGATTCATCTTGGTCATCCATGGAGGTGGGAATCACCAAATGGGGGCTTGGCCCATACAAGCCCCTATACAGTGTCAAACCCATCTTTCTCTATCTTGCAGGTTTAGATATAGGTGTCTATTAGAATCTGAAGATATAGGAGTTCTCAAGACCCAAAAATAGAAAACCTCTACAAATTTCATCAGAAAGTACCTAGACACTGATAATTAGCACCTTAGTCCTCTATGACTAGGATACATAGTTCCACAGTCCTCCCAATTGAAGGTGAAATTTAGATAGAAAATAGTTTAGAGTCTCAAGATTCTATATCTGATTTCTTATCTTAGCTAGCCTTCTGTCAAGACCAAGGTGTCTAGCCACAGTGTCAACCTAGTTTCAACTTTTCTTTCAGTTGTAGGTGCATTATTGAGTCTCTATTACATTTTAGTACTCTTATGTAGCTTTCAATTTCTGTGTCACATAGTTTTATTAGTTTATGTGTTCATTATATGTGCTTTAGGACCTACTTAGTTTACATTTGGAATTAATCAAGCAATCTTTCAAGTGGCAAAGGAATAGAAACCAAGGGTTGCTTGACTCTCTGAGTAAATGTTAGTCAAACATATACCCATTTAGTAGTTTTTATTCCATTGTTTAATGAAAGAGGGTTTGGTCCTAGTTGAGTTGATAGCTAATTTAATTCATCCCCTTTCCATCCTAAACACTTTGGTGAACCTGACATTCTTGTATCATTTCTAATTTTTATGTTCATTTCGTTTTAATTTCAAAAAGTAGATAAGATAAAATCTATTTTCATGCATTCTTATGACTTTTATTATGTGTTTTTAGATTACATTTTCATTTTGAATGGTTTGTTTCAAAAGGTTACATCATTTCATTGAAACAATTAGAACAAGTGTTTATTTTCTTAGATTAGAAAATAAAAAGCAATTCCCCTGTTAGAGAAAGTAAGCTATTCAACCATGTTGGATCTCTTTTTACAATAATTTTATTCATTTGATGAGTTGCTTAATAATGATGATTTTGATATGTTACATGAATCCTTTGATGACTTCATATCTATTGAGTTATCCTCTATGACTCCTAAACCAGCCATTTTTGCCAAAAAATGATCAACATTATACATGTCTAGTTATGAGAATGAACTTGATAAGCCTAATATTGTTGTGCATCTTCATCATGATGTCCCTTAACCTAAAAAATAACTAGTGATTCTTGTTAAAGGCACTAAAAGTCTTGGTTTCGTTTAGAAATTTGTGAAGCAACTCACTCAAAGAGATAAGATGGATCAACAACATAGTTGTCATTAAGTTTCTCACACATGCAAAACAAGAAATAATAAGCAACACATTCTTGTGCAATTTCTCCCTTCTTCTTCTTCTTCTTCTTCTTCTTCTTCTTCTTCTTCTTCTTCTTCTTCTTCTTTATCTCTTCCTACTTCTCAACCAATGCTTCCTCCTACACCTTGTCTCACCTAGCATCTTTGAAAGGAGTATGATTGTATGGAACAATTTTGTACTACTTCAGCCAAGATATCCCTTTGGGAGTTGATTCAAACTTTTCCTACATACCATGTAATTCTCCAAGAAGCTTTGTATAAGATAGTTGTTCCACCTTTTGTGAGACCTAATGATGTAGGAGCCTAATTAGAATGTATGCATAAAACTAAGATGGATATTATATTTTCCCAACATGAGTTACCTTCTATTGAGATTCAAAACTGATATGATCCTCTTATGATTATTGTCCTTATTGATGGTATTGCAATTAAATGTCTTTATTGTCATTAGTAAATGGGAGCTTTGGCTAACTAATCAATGATAGTTTGATCTTTGATTGACTTTTGAGTTAAAAACTTAAAGTTGAACATAGAAAGCAACATCACCCATTTTGTTGATCTCTTAGAGAGATCAACTCTAGAAAAGAGACATTTAAGAAGATCATTTTTAATAATCACATGAGTCTCTGCATGGAGAAGATAATGCCTTAGCTTTCGTGTCACAAACATGAGAGTAAGACATTACTTTTCCATCATAGGGTACTATTGAGTTTCATAATCAATGATAATATGGCTAATATAATAGACTACACTTTCCCTTCCATCATTGTCATATTTAACTAATAAGGTTGCCAAAAATTAGGTGATGCTAAGATATAAAGAAGAAAATGTTTATCTTGCATAACCAACATTAAGATGGGAGGAAAATCCAAATATCTTGTTATAGAATCAAAAGCCTCTTTACATTCATCACCCCACCAAAAGTACACATCTTCCTTCAACAATTGCATGAATGGAAGGGTGTGATCGACAAATTGAGATACAAATCTACAAATTGCCTAAATTTTCCCTTGCTAACTATGAAGTTGTGATATGTTCTTAGGTGGAAGAACATTAACAATTGCATCAATTTTATTTGTATCAACTTCAATTCCATAATGAGAGACAATAAATCCTAAAATTTTATTGGCATCTATTTTGAAGATACACTTAAGAGGATTCCATCTCATCTTATATTGTTGAAGCCTTTCAAAGATAAGGCAAAGATTCTCAACGTGAATTTGGACAAGTCATGAGCTTAGCCAAGATGTCATCAACATAATCTTCTAAAATATTTGGAATGAAATTATAAAATATAAGTCATCACACGTTGATAGGTTTCTCCAACATTCTTCAAGCCAAACGACATTAACGACATAATAGAAGGTACCCCAAGGGGTTCTAAAGGTTGTCTTATACTGATCATCTAGATTAATACGGATTTGACTGTAACCCAAGATGACATACATGAAGGAAAGTAAGGCATGGTCTATAGTTGAATCTATAATCATATCAATATTAGGCAATGAAAAATCAACTTTAAGAGTTCAGCCTTATTAAGATCATGAAAGTCGATGTAAACACAAATATGGCCAACAAGTTAACTAATAGTGACAATATTCAAGATCCAAGGCAAATAGTTGATGGGATGGATAAAATCAACTTTTAACAACTTTTCTATCTTAGTGTTGACCAACAAAGTGACCTTGGGATTCATCTTAAAAAATATTTCCTTGACAAGCTTGGCATCAAAACATAAAATGATATTATGAACCATAACAAATTCATCAATATTAGGAATATCCTCATATGACCAAACAAATATATCATAATAATGATGTAAGAGATCATAATGTAATTTAGATTCTTCTAAAGAAAGGCATTTTCCAACCTTAGTTAACTTTTCAGAAGACTTAGGATCCATAAAGACATTGGAATTATCTCCCTTAAGGAGAGTACTATAGTATTCAAGATGTGTAGTATACTTGTTCTCGTTATCATGAGATAAAGGGGCCTCCTTATCATAACTTAAAATGGATTCTCCAAACTATGCTTGACTATTCAAACAATATGGGAATCGACGTTTATGATGATAAGAAGGAAGATCAGAATAAACACCCAAGAATTTTTCCAAAGACTCTTGTGAAGATAATATATCTAGAGGGACTTTGTTGGATCTTACTTCACTTTCAATATATTCAAGACGAACCAAATTAAGAGAAAGAGGCTCAATAGAAATCATGTTGGAATTCAACCATGGTTTTTTCTTAGAAGATGTGGGGCATAATCTAAATCCAATCGTAGATTGATAAGGGTTAGCCTCTTTTGGGACTTTAATACCTTGTACATCATGCCAACAACCTTTACCTCCATAAACATACTTAGAAATAAGATCATACCCCAACCCATAACATGATTGTAACTCATGAGAGGCATGAGGGAACATAGCATAGAAGAGATGATGAACATGATAAGTACCACACACATTTATAGATGTATAATCATATTTCATATAAAAGGTGAAGAAAATCTAGAAAAATTTAAGCTTATTGGATCAATTTTATATTCCTCAATGTAATATTCAATAAAATTCAAAGACACCCAATCTTCACCCAAATGTGATTTCAATTTAGAATGAGATGAGGAATAAGGAGTAGAATTATGACTTTCTTCCTTAGGAGGATCTTGATTCTTAGGATAATCTTATCTAGGGGCAACTGTAGTACCCCTACTAGTTTGAACTCATTAAACTCATATTTTATTATTGGTTGTTTTCAGTGGATACATTACCATGATATGTTATTCAGATTTTTATGACATTATGCTTTATCTGGAGATGAGATGTATAATTTATTTGCAATATTCCAGTACTTGTGATTTATGGCATTTTATGGATTATTGCTATGTACTGACATTTTACTTTATCTATGCAATGTGTAATTATATGTTGTGTGTTTACGAGTGTATTGGATGCAAGGGGACGATTTTCCTTCACTCATTTCAATGAGACAGGGAACGTCACGATTCTCCTTCATCGATGTGTATGTCACGTTTTCTATATTGTATATATATGCATGTGTGGTTCGGTGATGCAGGATATTGCAGGTACAAGTACCGGGTAGGTACGGGGTATCGTCTCCACCTGGCTTCACAGGTGTGAGCGTGCCTTATATTTTCTGATGGAAGTGGAGGAGATAGTAGTTGACCCTATTTTACTCAGTTACACTCATATGAGTGTCGTCAGTTGGTCGTCTTGTCAGTTAGTTCGGTCTTTGTATTTTGTCATTTCATCTTTTATGGGTAATTGCTTGAGATTTGTTTAATTTGAGTGTTTTAGTGGATTTAATTAATTAATTAATTAAGTTTATGAAATTATCTCATTATTGTATTGTTTATGCATTAAGATTATAAATTTAGTTAATTAAAGAAATTATTAAATTAAGCTGCATGGTATTAGAAATGTTGAAGGCCAATTCATTGTAATTCAAACATTCACACATCCTACTCTATGATAGTGAGTCTCTTCAGTAGGTCCTTATATTTTGTATCTTTCCCTGAGGAAGTGATCCTTAGCAACAAGTCTATTTTGAGAGCAATGAGATTCCTTAGGTAGTGAGCCTTAAAAAAAATAAAAAATTCTTGTTCATATATTATGAGATAGCTCTCACCATGTTTTTTCCCTTCTTGGGTATTCCATGTAAAATTGGCGTTGTCTTGTGTATTGGTGTTCATTTCTTTATCTTTCTTTGTTGCACATCAAATTAAGGTTTTAGAATTTAAATTGTGTTTAAATTTTAATTTTTGTTCAAGATTGATTTACCCCACCCCCTAATCTTGGGGTGTGTTGAACAATCACTACTCATAATTATGGGCTCTCGCTCAACAAGTTAAAAAAATACTAACTTCCCATTTTAAAATCATATAAAAAAATAAGATCTTGGTATCGACAAAAGGATACATGCTAAGACATTAGTTAGCAACATTTTTTCCAATACATTCTACTTTATACATTAGTATCTTTAACCTTATTACATGTTGAGACATTAATTAGCAGCATTTTTTCTAATGCATTCTACCTTTATACATTAGTATCTTTAACCTTATTACATGCTTGATGTACTTTACATGCTATTATGAATTTTACCTTATGTCCAATTCTTTGCATTCTTTATACACAACCAATTAGATCAAGAATATGCGATCACTAACATTTATTCATGAATCTATATTAGAATATTAATGTTGTGTTGTAATTATCCCTTATAATTCTTTAATGCCTATATACAGAGTGTGTAAATTTATCCCACATGATTTTTACCTTGATTTTTACCTCATAGTTCACTTTTTTTTAGAGACTATTTAAAGAGGTTAATTGTACTACGATTTTATTTAAAATTGCTTTGTGTAACTAAGTTCTTAAAAAATAAATTGATGAAGTTAAGATACTTAATGTACTTATTCACTGCTTGTGGAATTTCACCATTTTTCTCTAGGTCTTACGTGAAGTATTTTTCCTACTACTCTGATTGAAATTATGTAGCTATGATACTATGGGTTGGGTTTTGTATATTGTATTCGGGTTTGGGATTGGACAAATATTTTGTCTAGTTGGAGGGGTTTGAGGTTGATTCACATACTCTCCTTGTTTTATCATGCTAATGTCTCTGGAGACTGTATAGTTTTTTAGGATTTTATGAGCAAGACCAGAGGTTTTATTTGTCTGGTTCTTTCCTACCAGTGCTCTTTGAACCAAGACTGGAAAATTTATATAATTAATAAAATTTAGTGGTTTCTACCACTTTTATCAAAAAATAAAAAATAAAAATAAAAATTATGTAGCTATGATAGTTATAACCATTCTCTAGTGTCAAATAAGGATCCATTGTCATATTAAAATGAAGTAAATTTCTAAGGATTTTCTTGTGTTGTAAAGTTAGATCTTATTCTATATATAGATTGATCATGTTTACAATTATTTATTTGGTTAGAGTACTACATAGTAAAATATTTTATCACTTTTTTGTATCAAACAATCTATCGTCTTACATTTTTTTTTTAATTTTTGCAAAAAGTATTTAATAAGTTACTATTATGCTTAACAAATGTTAATCATTACATATTTTTCTTTCGTGATTATAGATTCTTGAAATGGAGCACACATTGTTACAATTGCACATATTATCCACCTATGTGCATCACTTCTTGTAGATTTGTACCCTTCAAATGTCTAAAAAAAATTTTAATTTTCATGTTATCCACTTGATTTTACTTTGAAATTAATTCTCTTGATACCCCTTTTCTCTTATGTTATCAAATGGCTAGGTTATGCTCAAGGTATTGACTAGTGTGTAAGATGGTATGTTTTGCATGAATGAATTTAAGGAGGATTTCCCTCCTATTAGATGACTAGGCAAATTTGTCTACCCCAAAAGATGTGATGCAACTTTTGGTTTTCTTATTGTTTATTTTCCACTTTTATGTTATTTTTCTCTACTTTATTGTTAGTTTCTAGTAAGTTAGCTTTTTTGGTATTTCTCTTCATGGCCTTTAGGTATGCTTTGTACAATAGAGTTGGGATCCTAGTTTCCCATTTTTATATATGGGAAGCATCATACATCCCCAAAATCCATATGATTCGTTAACGTACCTTTTCCTACCAAGGTTCAATAAAAAAAGTTTAGAACTAATAAAGATCAATTATATGTCTATAGATCAACTTGAAATATTAAATTAAAACTTAAAAACTTAAATCCGTTTTATTTTTCCTCTTAATTGTTATTAATTGACTAAAGTTTGAATTTTGTAAATTATATGATAAGGTGGTATATTTAAAGACTAACTTTAATTGAACTATGAAATCAACACCTAAGTCAAGAAGATTAAAGATAAATCAATCATATTTGCTTGTGATATCATCTTAAGAACATATTGCATTCTTGTTTATTGTTCTCAATATTTGTTCATCATCATCCTACACACTTTTAAAGAAAGTAGTAGGACATGCATGGAAAATGACAAAGCAATTTTATTTTGTATTCAACTTATACTATAGCCATTATACTTCTAAAGTGTAAACCAAACCAAAAATATAGTAATCTTACATTTTTTTAAATGATTAACATTACATGTTCAAGGGGGTCTACAATGTTTGGAACGTTCCCCTTGTCACTACCTTAAATTAAAAAAAAACACAATTAAAAAAACTGAATTAAATATAAGTGAATAATATAAAAAATAAGATGTTTCAATACCCAATAATTGATATGATTAGGATTGATGACGTAGATAGATTGGTGCACGCAAGCTTGTAATATGACATGACTAAGCCACTTAGGAAACGCCAAAAATACTTTTCCATCCAAAAAGTTATGTATTATTGAAGAGAAAATAGTTTATAAAATTAATGTTGGAGGAATAATGCTCATTTTTTAATTCTCATTACAAAAACAATTAAAATAACTATGCAACATGGGATATTTAAAAAACTTTTGGGTGGGAGGACTATGAGATTTTTAATAGAATTTTGAAATGAGAATGGTTTTAGGCGGTAAATGTCCTGGAAGATTTAATATGTTAATTTAATCACTTTTCAATGGGAGAATTGAGAATAGATATTTTTATAATAATATGATTATTGCGTGATAAGCTTCAAATTTAGTGTTAAATAAAAAACAACAAAAATTAATGAGAAGAAATCAATAAAGAAACAAGACTTCATTCTCAAGTTATGATAGTTTATTCTATTTTATTTTATTTCTTTGACATAGATCAAGTCAAGAGGGCCTCCTTTAAGAAGATGAATGTCTTTTCATATAATGATAAGATAATAAATGTTTTCAACACATAATTTTTTGTATTAGATAAAGAAGGAAGGACCTAAATCTATTTATAGAACAATAATAGAGGTGATAGAGAGGAGTCCCACTAGAGGTGAGGCATCAAAACAAAAACTATCAAATTAGAAAGAATAGCAATAAGAAAAAACACAAAGGGGACTAGACAAGGACCAACTAAACAAAACGACCAATTATTTGTCACCCAGAAGTTGAAGGCCTTTGATAAGCTTATCCTATATCAAAATGAATGTAATTTATAAATATTATCCTAGATAAATATGTAGATGTTATTTTATTTCAATACATTAAATATCGTAAACCCTCTTGTCAAAGTTTGTTTGGAAAACACTAGAATAAAGATTAAGGATTAGAACTAGGTTTTCAAGATGCTTCTTGTGGTTTAGGATTTTTACGAAATCTTACTATTGTGGTTATGAATATATAGTCTATGGTAAATTTTGGATGTCCTATTTTCATATCCTTACTAAAATGTTGGAGGTTTCTTCTTTAATATCTATGGTCCTTACTCTTAGGTATTTAAATTGAGCTTTTGAAATGAAGACAAGTGACAATTTACTAGTTTAGGGGATAATTCCTTTTCATGAAGGGGATTTCAATGCTATTTTAGTCTTAGAGGATAAATTTGGAGATGTGATTAGATCTACAAAATCTATAAAATACTTTAATTAATTTATTCAAATTAATAATTGATTTGATTTATAGTCAGAACTAGGCTATTATGCCTAGAATAATAATAGGAAAGGCTTTAGTTGTATTCTTGAAAGGTTGGATATAATTTTGGAACAATAGTGTGGTTAGTCAAAGGTTAGAATTCATTCACTATGGTGCTTTTGATGATTAGTTGAAATCATTTTCCTATATAATTAGAAGTTAAAGTGGCAACTCTTAACAAAAATCACCCTTTAGATTCTGATTCATGTGGTTGGAAAATATGATATTCCATCAAATGGTGCATGAGTGGTGATTGGATGTAAGTGTTTATCATAACTCAATGATGTCTTTGTTGAACACTACCACATGTTGAGGGGGGGGATGAATCAAATTATACTAAAACTTGATCAGATTAAAACATCCATTCCACATCAACCACGCATGAGAGTAAACAACTGAAACAACAAATGCATCCACACAAGAACACCAATATTCTTATATGGAAAACCCAACTGGGAAAAACCATGGTGAGAATCAAACTCACAATATATATAATAAGTGTTTACAAAGGTTTAGGCCATAGGCCAAGGATCTCACAAATTTGGACTTGTGAGCTAAGGTGTACAACCTTAGGGAAAGATACAAAAGAGAGACTTACACAACTAAAGATCACTTCTTGAAGGAAAGATGCAAAACATCTGTCCTAATACAATAAGAGTAATAGATTGAACTACATAGGAGAATAACATCTATCAATATGCAGATAATAGTTCACTAATTAATGCTCATCTAACTCAATATGTATTGTAATACATCTAGACCTTTTTTTCACTTCAAACTCACATCACATTTACATCATATATCTTACTACCTCATCTCCATGTCACACACACCATAAACCAGCCGATTTATCCTATATAAAAAATCGGATCATCAATATTCTTCATGAAGTCGGCCTGAAGAAGATGTAATGTGTATATTCATCATCAACCCAAAACATTGCATGCAAAACTTGGCAAAGAAAACGTGTGAAGATTTTGATGTACCCTTATACACTTCTCTGTCATCTTGTCTACCAAGTTCATCAATGTACACCATTCATCTAAATCACTACTATCATTCCTATCTCAAGCCATACACTCAATCAACTCTTCTACTAACACTTCTGGAAGTAAGTGAAAAACATTATTACGAACAAGATTGTTTTAGAGTAGATATGCCACAAATGCTTGTTTAATTATTCTTGGTCATATGTAAGAATAGTAAGATACAAGTCACCAATATCCTTCAAACCATTAGGTCATCCAATCAAATCAAGTACTTTACCAACATCAAAAGAATTTTCCCCAGAAGGAACAGGGGAAGCAACCAACTTTTCTTCTTTCTCAACATCCTTCTACATACTGACCTTTCTTGGTTCTTCTTCATCACTTTCGACAATTACAGTGTCTACACGTTCCATCTTTTTCCAACTCAAATGCTCAAATTTCAATAATTTGAAGACAAAGGAAGAGGCCTCTACAAATAAATTCCTAGATCTTTTAGCTTTTGATATGCTTCCAACATCACATCAAATGTTCTAAATCTTTCTTCACTCAAATTTTAAAGTAATTTAAGTAATTTGAGAAGTATCTCTGCAATACTTACGCATTCATCTTTA